>NC_056581.1:11341106-11556106 GCF_018340385.1 Cyprinus carpio | reverse complement strand
CATATCCATCCTCAGGGGGAGATTCCCTGAAATATTTCAAAAAGAGTTGAGAAGAAATAAGATATAAACACTCTTAATTGAAGAGCAGGCTGGGTATGTCTTACTTAGTGCTTTCGGCATTGTCAGTAAGACAGTCTGAATGCCTCAAACAGCCATCAAAACACAAGGAAAAAAACCGGCTACACTTCTCAGCCGAAGTGAAATGGTAATAACCCCCCCCCCCACACACCGCCTTCCCTTACCCCTAATGACTATGAGTCTGAAGACCACAATTTGGGGATAGTTTTGCAAATGGCTAATTCAAACATATGAAATAGGTTCAAACTACAACCTAATGTGCTCCTAGCATCATTGGATGAAAAGATCTCATTAAAATAATTAGAAGAGTGCCTCTTTGTTGTGTGCCTCTGAATAGTACAAGATGCTCTTCACATCCCATGATGCCAAATACAAGGCTGTCTGGATGCATAGCACTTCAGCCAATGAGGGCAAAAGGGCAAGGAATGGCTCTGTAATGATTCTGCTGACATGGTCTTGAGAATGCGCTCTGGGTTTGCAGCTGTGACGGGGTCTTTAACATGCAAAGTCTCTCTTGTGCTAATATAAATGTGTCAGAATTAAATCCAGTAATAGGAAACACGGACTATTGTTTTCAGCCCATTTCATTCTGAATGTGAGACTTGAGTCCTTCTAAAGACAATTTGTGCAGTAAAGAGGATGTAAACTAAATGGGTAGTTATTAGCTTCAATGATATTATGCCAAATATTGCTGCATGCTATTCATTTGCAGTTTTTCATTCTTAAGCATGAAAATATGATGAGAGAGCTGCTTCGTTTATACAAAAAAGTCTTTGTCAAGGCTCGCCATAACCATTATAAAAAAACTATGCATGGGGTTAAGTACCTCTTCAGCACATCAGCTATCTAGTCTGCAAAAAATTAAAGCAACACTAGGTAAATTTTGGCCCTAGTGCCATTTTGGAGAGTACCCACTGAATGCAAACAGTGTATGTTATTCTGTGTCAGCCGCACCACACGGATACGTTGTTTTCATTCAAATCAAAGCACAAACAATGTAGAAAACGTATCCATGTGGCGCAGCTAACACAGAACAGCATACGCTGTTTGCGTTCAGTGGATACTCTCCAAAATGGCACTAGGGTGACATGAAGGTGACGAATTGTTGAATAAAGTGTTTTTTTTTATTTATTTATTTATTTTTTTGCGCACAAAAAGTATTCTAGGAGCTTTGTAAAATTACGGTTGATCCCCTGATGTCACATGGATTATTTTATCAGTCTCCTTGCTACGTTTCTGGACGTTGATCGTGTAAGGACTCTTGCCGTCTATGGGAGGGTCAGAGAGCTCTCAGATTCCATCAAAATATCTTAATTTGTGTTTAGAAGATGAACGGAGGTCTTACAGGTTTGGAATGGCATGAGGGTGCGTAATTAATGACAGAATTTTCATTTTTGGGTGAACTAACCCTTTAAATTTGTCATAACCGCCACACCTGAGCTCTTGGAACTGGATGTGCTTGACAAATAGTTCATTATAAACACTTTAGATGTATGACACCTCTACACAAGCATTTAAGAGTCATAAGGATGTTTGTAAACATCAAAATACAGCACCAAACAACCATCTGCAATTGCTTAATTAAGAATGTGTAAGGGTAATCATTCCTTTTCACCTTCAGATAGTTCACCCAAAAATGAAAACTGTCATTATTTACTCACAGACAAGTGGTTCAAAACCTGTATGACTTTTTTCTTTGTGAAAATCACTAGCAGCCAAACAATTTTGTTGCTATTGACTTCCACTGTATGGACAAAAAAAGTACTGAGACATTTATCAAAATATCTTCTTTTCTGTTCCACAGAAGAAAAAGAACGTCAAAAAGAAAGTAGCCATCGATTTTTGGATGACATGAGGATGAGTAAATGATGACAGAATTTTCATTTTTGGGTGAACTATTTAAATGGTAGCAGATATTCAGTGTTGACTTGCAATTAATATGAAGATATTAACCATCTGTATAATTAAAACTATTTTTAAAATAGTTTTAGATTAAAAAAGCATTTGGCATCACGGGGGAGACTGATGTCACTGCCTGAAACGCCATGTCAAGTTTGTCAACTACTCAATTACTGCTGGTTGCATGAGACTAGTCCCATATGGTAGGGAAATGGCAAACAGTTCTCTTACCTCAGAGGGTCATGTTGTCCTTTCACTTGTCTTGGTTTCAGATCCAGACTATCATAAACATCAAGATTCTCTGGTTCCTTAATGTCAGTCGCATCATGTTGTTTGGGTTTATCAGCAGAGATGAGGTCAATTCGCATCTGAAGCTCTCGCTGGTACTCCTTCTCTTGCACCAGACTCTCAGTATCAGACTCTAAGGAGTCCCACATTAGCTGTAAAGGGGGCACATTATTCCTTGGACTAACGTTAGTCATTGTTCGTGTTGAATTTGACGTTTGTCTGTTCCAGCGCCTCAGGCCCGTTCAGCTCGTGATGGCGTTGTTGTTCTGACTTCTGAGACGATCGACTTCAGGGCTAATATCACAGAATCAACATTAAGGAGTGGTGAAAACACAATTAATTTTAATTTAGCTAGCGACGTTATTGACCGTGAAATGTTAATAGTTCACTCGGTTGTTGACTAACTTTACAAATTAGCTGTGTAACCCATGCTGTAATGTAAACGCCGAAATAATATAAAATTGTTGCTACAGCATCAAAACATTACTTCTTACACAAATCCATTGATATGCTCCAGATTTAAGGATTTTTTTTTACCTGCTATAAACATCGAAAGATGAACCGTTCATTGTCAGGGAACGTTTTGTTTGCTTAACTGTTGCCGTGGAAACAGACGCCATGCGCAGTACGATTCCTAGACCTTCAGACGGACACAAAAGCGTAGAACAGAAAGACTGGAGGGTTGAGGAGGCCACTACGTACTTCTCATATCTGCTAATGTTCAGGAAGAAAATATATTGTATGTAAATCGTGTCCATATACAAGAACTATTCTAAAATAAACTATTCATCACGTCCAGTGGAGTAAAAAGCTTTTTGAAAGTAATTTTAAACATTCAGGCTGAGGTTTACTGTAAAAACAGTGGATGATTAGCTTTTACACTTTATATACGACCTGTCATTATAAAGCCAAAATGGATGCAAAAAGCGAAATAATGATGCACTGGATAGATTTAAAAACGTTACCCTAATGACAGCGACACTTGTTCTTTATTAAAGAAAAAAGGTCAAATTTATACTCCAACGTTTCAGGTATATTAAAAAAAAAAAAAAAAAAAAAAAAATATATATATATATATATATATATATATATATATATATATATATATATATATATATATATATATATATATATCTCTATATATAAAACACGTACACAAACAGGCAACAGATTTATCCAAGAAATAAAAACACCAGACAGAGGCAGCATTGGGAGTAAGCCATCATTTTATTCATTTCCTTCAAAGCATTGAGGCAGTTTGAAAAGGCTTATGAACTTCACATTTCACAAGTCAATAAATAGGTTGTGCAATCTAGGTAGAAAATCTGTTCCCTGTGATCTGGAAATGTGACCCGTTAATCCCCTTTTTTTAAATTTCAACCATCTCTCTGCAAGTTGAAATCATCCAAAACGTCCACAAAAGTAACATTTTAGAGGAGTCCAACTACAGAGGGCAACAGTAAACATTGCTATGGAGGTAGCGTAGTGACTTTGGAATGGCTTAGTCAACCTCCTCAATGGTTGGGCCGGAGGATCCACCTCCTGGAGCAGAGCCGGCTCCTGGGAAGCCACCAGGCATACCATCAGGCATTCCACCTGGCATGCCTCCAGCACTCTGGTACAGCTTGGTGATGATGGGGTTGCATACCTTCTCCAGCTCCTTCTGCTGGTGCTCAAACTCTTCCTTCTCAGCAGTCTGAAAGTTTTCAAACACAGATGTTAAGTCAAGTTTGCCAGTGCAAGCTAGGAAAAGTAATCCAAAAGCCACTTGACTGACCAAATGTCTCAACTGAAACTTACCTGGTTCTTGTCAAGCCAACTGATGACTTCATTGCACTTGTCAAGGATCTTCTGCTTGTCCTCATCACTGATCTTGCCCTTCAGTTTCTCATCCTCAACAGTGGACTTCATGTTAAAGGCATAGGACTCCAGACCATTCTTGGAAGACACCTTGTCACGCTGCACATCATCCTCAGCTTTGTACTTCTCTGCCTCCTGCACCATGCGCTCAATGTCCTCCTTGCTGAGACGACCTGAAGTGGACTTCCAGTTAACCTCTGAAGTGGCCACCACAAAGTCTTTAAATATTTTAGGTGAAACGAAGAGTTGACTTACCCTTATCGTTGGTGATGGTGATTTTGTTCTCCTTGCCAGTGCTCTTATCCGCAGCTGAAACATTCATGATGCCATTGGCATCAATGTCAAAGGTGACCTCAATCTGGGGAACACCACGAGGTGCAGGGGGGATTCCAGTAAGCTCAAACTTGCCCAGCAAGTTGTTATCCTTGGTCATTGCACGCTCACCCTCATAGACCTAGAAGGGAGTAATTAAAACAAGATAGCATTGTTTAAAGTGATTTAAGAGACACTGGGTGGGATAAGAGACTAAACTCCTAATAGAACTATTTTGTACCCACCTGAATGAGCACACCAGGCTGGTTGTCGGAGTAAGTGGTGAAAGTCTGAGTCTGTTTGGTTGGAATGGTGGTATTACGCTTGATGAGGACAGTCATGACTCCACCAGCTGTCTCAATTCCAAGGGACAGAGGAGTGACATCTAGCAGCAGCAAGTCCTGAACGTTCTCAGACTTATCACCAGAGAGGATGGCAGCCTGGACAGCTGAAATAGAAGAGTGAGAAATAAGAACCTTGGGAAAATGTAGATGGTCAGATAGCAATGACCGAAGTCGCTCAGACATCCAAGGAAGGTTCTTGGGCCATCTTTGGTCTTTCAACCTCTGGTGGAAACTACGAATGGCAAGGAATCAACTTCATCACAGCAAACGAGAAAATTTATATATATTTTTTTTCCCCAAACAAATCACCCACCTGCTCCATAGGCCACAGCCTCATCGGGGTTGATGCTCTTGTTGAGCTCCTTGCCGTTGAAGTAGTCTTGGAGCAGCTTCTGAATTTTAGGAATGCGAGTGGAGCCACCAACCAGGACAATGTCGTGGATCTGAGCCTTGTCCATCTTGGCATCACGAAGGGACTTCTCAACTGGGTCCAAGGTTCCACGGAAGAGGTCAGCGTTGAGCTCCTCAAAACGGGCCCTGGTGATGGAGGTATAGAAATCGATACCCTCATAGAGGGAGTCTATTTCAATACTGGCCTGGGTGCTGGAGGATAGGGTACGCTTCGCTCTCTCGCAGGCAGTGCGGAGACGGCGAACGGCTCTCTTGTTGTCGCTGATGTCCTTCTTGTGCTTGCGCTTGAACTCTGTGATGAAGTGGTTCACCATGCGGTTGTCAAAGTCTTCTCCACCCAAGTGAGTGTCTCCAGCAGTAGATTTAACCTCGAAGATGCCATCCTCAATGGTGAGGATAGACACATCGAAAGTGCCACCACCAAGATCGAAGATAAGGACATTCCTCTCAGCACCAACCTGAAAAGAGGAATTAAGAGCATAATTAAGTATTTGTGTGTACATTCATTAAATTGTATGACACTCAAAACTTCGCTCAGACATCCAAGGAAGGTGCTTGGGCCATCTTTGGTTTTACAACCTCTGGTGGAAACTACGAATGGCAAGGAATCAACTTCATCACAGCGAAACTAAAGCTTTAATGAAAAAAAACAAACAAAAAGACCTTAAAAGATTCAAGTTTTTCTAACCTTTTTGTCCAGACCATAAGCAATAGCAGCAGCAGTGGGTTCATTGATGATACGCAGAACATTCATGCCAGAGATGGTTCCAGCATCCTTGGTGGCCTGTCGCTGAGAATCGTTGAAGTAGGCTGGCACTGTGATGACGGCATTGGAAACAGTCTGCAAAGAGAGTGCAAATTAGATCCCAACTGCCACTTGGAACTAAAGGCAGCAATACTACAGTTAAACTACAGCATAGTGCATGTCGCTCAGACATCCAAGGAAGGTGCTTGGGCCATCTTTGGTTTTTCAACCTCTGGTGGAAACTACGAATGGCAAGGAATCAACTTCATCATAGCGAAGCACATCAAGTCAAAGAGGAGTTAAATGGAGCCACCCCACAAACAGCTGAATGATCACTCACCTTTCCCAGGTAGGCCTCAGCAATTTCCTTCATCTTGACAAGGACCATGGAGGAAATCTCTTCAGGGTAGAAAGACTTGGTCTCACCCTTGTAATCAACCTGGACCTTGGGACGGGTATTGTCATTGATGACATTAAAAGGCCAGTGCTTCATGTCAGACTGAACAACACCATCATCAAACCTGCGGCCAATCAGACGTTTGGCATCTATTGGGGAGCAATAATATTAAATTAGTTCTATAGGGGTTTTAAGAAAAAAAAATAAAAAAATAAAAAACTAATCATGTCAGGATTTCGCTCAGACATCCAAGGAAGGTGCTTGGGCCATCTTTGGTTTTTCAACCTCTGGTGGAAACTACGAATGGCAAGGAATCAACTTCATCATAGCGAGTCATTTTTGGAATGAAAATGAATTGTATTAAATTATCACTTACCAAAGACTGTGTTGGTGGGGTTCATGGCGACCTGGTTTTTTGCGGCATCTCCAATCAATCTCTCAGAATCGGTGAAAGCTACATAGCTTGGAGTGGTCCGGTTTCCTTGGTCATTAGCAATGATTTCAACTTTTCCATGTTGGAAAACACCTACACAAGAGTAGGTGGTCCCGAGATCAATACCAACAGCTGGTCCCTTGGACATTGTGTCTATATAAAGAAAAAAGGAAATTACATAATTAATGAATTGAACGCTATACACTGGAAAACAAAAATGGAAGAAAGCAGGGAATGCTTTCATTAACTAATAATACACAGTTGCGAAACCGCAGAACACCAAGTCCTGGAGCACATGCGGATGCGCGTCAGACCACGTGGCTCCAGCTTCTAGAAGCTTCTACGGTGAATTCAAAATCAGACTGATCAAAATCGATCTTAAATTCAACTTTTGTAAACTTTACTGTTATTGTGCTAAACGTGTCCGTGTACATTTTAGAATAATAAAACGATAAGCAGTATTATGTGACCAAAGACAAAGCCGATCAACGCTTGAGGTCAGGTGAGGCGCGTGACAAGATCACGAGGTGCCGGTTGCGGTTATTGTTCTCTAAGGCATTTTTATTTGTAATTAGTAGCTGTAATAAGAATTTTAATCTTTCAGAGTTGCTTAAAAAAAACTGAAAACATAAAACGCTGTCTACGGAAGCGTAACAACTTTTCAAATATAATTCAATAAAATAAATATCAATAACGGAATCATAATGTAACGTTAATGGTTCAGCACACCCGGAAAATATTCCACATGTTAAAAAAAGAAAATTCAGCTCTCTTTATAATTAATTAAATAGTGATATACTACATGCAAGCAGAGAAGCAAATATTCAATATGAGCCAATATAACCAAAAAAGATAGAACAAAGAACTTACCAAGTTGGAAATAACCGAGATGGGTGAAGACGCCGGTTGGGGAGCTGGAATGGCGACAAACTGCCTCGCTTTGCTTAGAAGAGAGACCGGTCGAACGTTCTAGAACACTATATATTGCCGGGAGCCGAGCCAATGGAATTTCAGATGACTCAGCTTCAACCCGTAAGAACCAATGTAAAACCGGAATATTCAGTTTAGCCACGCCTACTATGGGAAGAACCAAGGATATAACTGGTTGAAAAAAATCTAAACCACCACCCTCAGGTTTGCCGCAAACCGCTGTCTATGCGGAACAGTTTGTCCCATACATGTGAATGAAATCAGCCTGCATATACACTGGAAATGCGTCGATGATACAGCAAAACAGAAATGTTTGATGAAAATATATCAAACCGTCGCTTAGTAGATTACACCATGACAAGCACATACAAATTGAAAACAACAAATGTCAAAGAGTTCAGTGACATTTGTTTGAAACTGTAAGGTCTTGCCTAGTGAAGAATATCAGTCAACCCCTGAAAGAAATACCATTAATTATACAGACTGAGAATGTTCTAGGTATTTTACAATACGTATAAATCACGTTGAAATATAATAATTTAAAAATGGGTTTAGAATAAGGTGATAATACTCCACTGTGCATCATGAAGAGCTTTGTGTTAAAGCACGAGGAGCTTATTACGCAGCGCCGGATGAAACCTGAGGCAGAGTATTTATTTATTTATTATTATTATTATTATTATTATTATTATTATTATTATTATTATTATTATTATTATTATTATTTATCCTGTTAGAGGGGAAATAGATATGAAGAAAACGAAATTTCTAAGTAAAGGAAAGAGAACCAACCAGGAAATAATATATGATTGCACAAACGCCCAACAGGGGGCGATATACACACAGAATACGAATCGCCAAAAAATAATGACGTAGAAAATGTGTCCACAACATTTGATGAAAGTCACTAAAGACAGAGGTCACATTGTAAGTGCTTTTCAGGCTTAAAAACGTTAATATTTAAAGACCATACGAATTTTCGTTAAACCCCAAACATGAAATTGAACATGTGACATCCGAAAAGTGCTCTTGGTTTAAGTCTTATTTAACATTTGTATTTTTTATTTCATGCCTTAGAAGATTCGCCAGGCATAACATCCACACGTTACATAAATAATATATATATTTTTAATTTTCTGCAGTATTTATAAAAAAGGCACACTGATTTTTGAATATCGGAAGGCCAAACCTTGATAACGGCAAGCAGGAAACATTTCAAGTTAAAAAGACACATTTGTAATATAATGATGAAATATCATGGCAATTTTTTCCAATTTTATCAAGGGAATACTTCAAAGTTATCAAACTGTAAACACATTGCAATAAAGCACACATAATTATAAACACTTCTTTACATTGAGTAAAAAATAATGTAAACCAGCAGTGACTGAAATGTAAAAACAGTACATACAGTATATACAAAACTTGGTAGCTATATTCATCATCTTTTAGTGAGCACCATTGTTTATAACAGAACTGCAAAATCAGGTCAGTCTTTTATGAGGATTCAGAACCTGCTGAATTTTCCTCTAAAGTTCAGTCTCCTTGATACAAGCTTGGTCAAGTTTGTTAAAAGCTGCTGTTGAACTGTCTTGTGTTTCAGTGATCACATCCACTGTAGCTTCTGCAGTTGCTCTATTCTGTGGAGGTTCTTCCAATTTGTATTCTGTGAAATTTGTGTTCCAAAAGCCTGGATAGAAAAACAAGTAAAACACGAAATATTAATAGTTTGCAAAGACACAAAAGCTTATGTGTTTGAACTACAAGATAAGGTGGTTTCCGCGGTTATACCTTGTCTTCCCCTTTCCTGGGACTGCTTTTCTTCATGACTGGATTTTGATTTGCTGCTTTCCACAGACTGGTCTGATTCTTCATTCTCTGTTTTAACAACAGATTAAAATGAAAAACTGAATCCAGAATTAAATCTCAGCTAAACTCTAGAATATAACTGAAGCTTGACATAAAGTATAAATCTATAACTAATCTTATATTACCTTTTTTCCAGGCTAAATGTGCCTTTCGCAGTCTGAACAATAAGAAGATGACAACAATAAGCAAACATATAACAAGGCTTGTGACCAGCAGGATCAGAAGTGGGGAGCTTTCCTTTAGATCTTGTCGTTTGCCAAAATCTGCAAATACACGAAGTAATACTGCAATCAGTTATTCATGTCCTTCACATGTCGCTTTTATTTTCATTTAGACATTAATGTAAGCGCGAGATAGAAATGAGTTTGTTCATAAGCATTTTGTTTTTCATGAGCTTCACACCTTGTAAGTTGGTGTCATTTTTGGTCAGGAATTCATCAGGTGAATTTGAAGAGTTTGTGTTGTGTGCTGAAATGCAAAGATAGATCTGAGATCAACTTCACTATATAAAATAAGCAAGATTAATGATATTTTATGTTCCGTATATTATGTTAAATATTAAACAATGAAATTTAAAAACACTTACTTGTCAAGCTTATATCTGTTGCTGTGGAATGTTCCTCTACTAAAAGAGATCACAAAGCAAATCAGAGAACAAATATTGAAATTGTCTTATAAAAACACATACTAACTTTTAGGTGAAATTGAAATATTGGAAATAAGTATTTTATCATGCATATTCGCATATTTATACCTTGTATGCTGTTTGAGGTAGTGCTGTCTATCGTAGGAAGCACATCAGTGCTTTCTGAAATTGATGACAGTTCCACATGTGCTGTAATCAGATGGTGTGTCTGTTAAACAGTTGCTAAGATATCAAATTGAAACGGAAAAGAAAAGATAAGCAGAATGACCGAGAACCAGAAACATGCCTTGTAACGACTGTGTGCAGTATTCAAACGCTACCAGAAGATGGAGGCAGAGAGATACAAGGAGCAAAAGCTATTTCCATTCTGTGGTTTTATGTGAAACCATTGTACAAAAGGGGATTCTGCTTTCATTTTTATGTAAGCTACATTTAAAGACTCTTTTAAGATAGCTAGTTTATTTAGTGTAATTAAGGAATGAAATGACCTATACTAAGATATGAAATGAAGAGAAACACCCACCTGTACTGCTAATGAAAGGAGCAGACGTGGCTGTGATCATGTCAGTTTGTAGCTCATCTCTAGTACTGGAGTACTTTGTTGTGGAGGTCGTAACAGCTATGCAAAAGTACAACAAAAACATTTAATTACTCCAAAATCCCACCAGAAAACGGTTTGACTTTTTACTTGTAAGAATCGGGCTTAGTGTTTGTTATATTACAACTATTTAGTGCATCTGTTGCGGATGGGGAACAGAGTTGTTTTGTTCAAAGAAATAGTTGACTTCCCTGACATCATGTGACTGACCACTCTAATGTGAACCACACATTCACTTAAATAGGAAACTACCAAATACTCTGAAGTGTCGATGAACTTTCCCTGTGCAGCACAGCCAAACAAAATCCCCAAATCTTTTAGTTCCCTTTTCTAATACTGGCTTATGTCATGTATGGCAAATTGCCGCTGTTTTTGGTCACATGCTTGGAACATCAGTGGTGGTGTTGGTGAGGTTAGTTCAAATATTAATTCTAGTAAGTGGTCTCTGCTATTCCTGCACTTGGTTATATGTAGCCTACCATTTGTGTATACTTACAGTGATTTTCAATAATGACGAAATGTATCAGTTGTTTTGGGAGACCTCTATGTTTTGCCAGGCACATCACCGTTGCTTTCCTGATATGAGTTTTGACTGTTAAGAGGCTAACTGCCAGTGACCTGTTGGATCTTTCCTCCCGTAAGGTATTGGGTAGAGCTGTTAGGACAAAACAGGGCGTATATATTCAGTAATCTATGATTTATTATTCAAATAGTCTGAGAAACCCCCTAGATTTACTATTGATAGTACTATTGCTTGGATTTGGCCTTAGCTGACCTATTTCAGAAAAATGTGGTTCCTCTATTTTCACGAGGTATTCGTTTCTCAGTGACAGAAATGTCAGAAGTCATGGGAATTTTGTTTGTCAGTATAACTGTTCACACAGTATGTCTTTCAGTAATATTTTTTAATTTTTGAAAGTCTCTCTCTCTCTCTCTCTCACACACACACACACACACACACACACACCTACACACATGTATGTGTGTGTGTAGGTATGTGTGTAAGTATTTATATATACTGTCTGCCCACTCTGACACTTCTCGTAACTTACCTTCGATTTCAACCCCACTGATTTGCCATGAGAGTTCAGGTGGGGGGCCATTCGCTGCCGCTGAACACTTGATGGTTGTTTTATCTTTATACTCTGACATTTCTATTTTTGGAATTCCTGCGATCCAAACAAAAAGAGTTTAATTTCATATTTAATAGTCATATTGCATGCGTGTTTTTGAAAAAGATGAAAAGTAAATATACTTACCTAATACTTTTACTTTAAATGTTTTTGAAATGACTTTATTGTCATACAGTAGACATCTGTAAATCCCTTCATCTTTTAAGGTAACATTAGACATGTGTAATGTATATTCAGAGTTGTTTAAAATAAAAATGCTGCTCCTTGAGTCTCTCAGAGCTGTAGGGGAACATGAAATGCATTTTGAAATATATTCTTCAGTGTTTGAAATACATTCTTCAATACACAGTGTTCTCGCCCTCACCTTTTTCATCATTGAAGAACAAAAGATGGCCTTGTGGATTTCTCCACTCCATGTGTCCATTCTCACTGAAGTTTTTTCGAGGGCATCTCAATACCAGCGTTTCTCCTTCTGCCACTGTAAGATACTTTGTTGCCAGACATTTTCGTATGCCTGTACAGAATGAAGAGAAGTAAGTCAGTATCATCATGTTTTAACAAAGCTTCTCAAATAATTGGCATTCCTCTTTGAATCAAACAGCCTAAAACATTAATGAATGTTAAATGCAGTCAGGTGTAGGCTAGTTGAATGGAAGAACAGTAGGTTGATAGACCACAGACACCCTACGCTCTGACTCATTTGTGTATTCTTGCCGCTCTTAGGAGCTGTGGCTGAAAGTGAGAGGGGGCCACACTTTGCAACGGAGAGAAAAAGTGACTGCTGTTAGTGGTCTTTTATTTTCTTGTGTGGTTCGTTCTTGCAGCTAGAGAAAACTTGCCACTGTGACACATAAAGTAACATTCTCGCGCTGGAACAGGAAACAGTGGTCTTAAAATGTTACTCACCGAGCTGTACACATATAACAATATAATCAGGCTACATGGAGGTGTGATTTTTTAGTCATAGGTAAAAATGACCCCAATGCCTCATGTGAATTTGTATGTGGGAGTAATAATACAGTAAAACTCTTACAGTGCAATGCTTAATTTTATTCAGTTAATTTGCTTTTCTGTTATTCACCTTTGAATTTAATTTAAAAGAATAATGTAAATTGTTTTACATTCTGAAATATTTGCAATATATTCACGGATACTGTCTTTCCGTATTTAGGACAATTATTGAAAAGCTTCACATACTCTGCTGTGTTGATACTGTATGCATCCTTGCAAGAATATTTTCCTGTTTCTATAACAACAAGGTGAGCTAACTTACACCTACAGTTCTGTTATACCAAAAAAATGGTAACCTAAAAATGGTAACAACTAAATTAACTGGTCTTATTTAAGCCAAAATAGTTATTAATATTGCTGAATCAATCTAAAAACATAAATTTATGTCAACAAAACTACATTTTATAAGTTCAATAAGGTATAAATAGCTCTTTGAAGGAACAGTTGCAGGTTACCTCTTTAGTTTATGCACAACATATAAACTAAAGTTATATAATTCAACCAATCCAATAAGAATAACAAAATGAGTTGAAAAAACTGTTCACATCATATGCCATCATACGATAAAGCATTTAATGCACTGGCATACAACTGAAACCTTCTCTTATGATATAACCTACCCAAACATAACTACCCATGCAAACTACCTAAAGGTATCAGGTAAATATGTTCACAAACTAGTCAACCACTATGCTACTTTAAAAGTCAGAGATGTATCCTAAACCAGCGTTAATAAGAAATAAGTCTGTCTTACCTCCTACGATCAACATCAAAGTATGAATAACTAAGACTGTTTTGATCTCCATACTGCGTGCGGCTCTTGAACTCTGAAGCTCACTTCCTCTGCTTAGACTCTTTTAAAGAGTGCGGCTTCCATGACATCATGAAATGTCATGGTCTTTTCCCCTGTGCGACTTTATGTGTGAAGTTTCAGGGGCATTTCGGCCGGTCTTTGTTTCTCTTTTAGCAAAATTACACTTGCACCTTTTGACCTGTTAAGTTATACATAAGTTATTAAGTTTTTCTTAAGTTATTAAGTTGCCAGCTCTTTACTGTTATTTTTAATTAATTTTTTTTTAATTTAGTATTTTATAATTTAGTTTTCTTTATAATTTATTATTTTATAATATAATATAATATAATATAATATAATATAATATAATATAATATAATATAATATAATAATTTAAATAATATAATAATTTCTTTAACTTATAAGACTATATGTTTATAATGCATTAAATTATAAGACTATATATTTCTTTCACAAATATTTAAACTTATAGGCAGTTTCAAAGGTCTACTGAAGTTTCAGTGTAATAACTCCCCTCCTACAGTTGATGAATAAAAAAACCTTCTTCCAGTTGTGATGAAACATCCAGTATCCAATTTAACCCTGGAAATAATGATTTTTAAGAATTTTTACATTAAAAAAAAAATAAAACAAAGAAACTATTCTATTTACTGATATTATTTTTAAATTTAGTTCTGTTTAATTTGGTAGATTTCTTCTCTAAATCCTGTATTTCGATATTTGTGTCAAGAAACGATTAAGAATTTATAGGTGACCATTAGCATAACCATCCAGTGGTGTTCTATGATCAAATAAAAATTATTTTTAGCATCTCTACGACAGCACCCATGGCAGTTTCACCAAAAGTGTCATCACTCTCAGGTATGATTACACAAAGATGCTAAAAAAATGGAAAGGGACAGGAAGATCTTTATTAGGTTTGTGAGGGGGGAAAAAATCACATGATCAAATTTCATACTACCCACTGACCACTTCAACTGTGTGGGCAAAAAAACTTCCCCATTTTGATACACAGCCTAAATAGAGTTCACATCAGACAGGCAGTAATGTAGCTAACACAACTGAGTATCAATACAGATGTTACTGTGTAAAAGATAAACCTGTTAATTTCTGTCTTTTCAGTAGGTATATTATAAAGCATATTCTAGCCTGTTTTATTATAGTCAGTGGTTTTGTTCTGGCACCAATGGCCAGTTTTTACACAGTGCTGGTTTATTATGAGTAAAATATAAAGCTGTGATATTTTCTGGCTAGGACATGCCATCAAGGACAATGTATGATACATGTCATATTAGTCATAATGAGATGCTGAGGGCCAAGAAGATTCTTATAGTTCACCACAAGTTTCAACTTAAGTTATGTGTTATGTGGTCAGATCCATGTAAAATCCTGAAAGCCTTGTTTTAATAAATGTCAGATGTGATTGTTTGCATTGTGGTTGTTACCACTGAGAATAAAGAATTTGTGTATTAACAGCGTTTACAAGTCAAGTCAAGCTGAGGGAGCGCCATCTAGTGGCTGCTGATTCGAAACAAACGATGACAGGGAATTACTTCAAATATTGCACATATTATAGTTTTTGTCAAATACTTATTTTGAGTATGCGCATGCATAGGCCTACTGTATGCATTGTATGCTGTATATATAGGGCATATATGAGGCCATATATGAGGTTGATACCGCTATTATGTTTAACTACTCGCTACTGTTGTTCAGTTACCGTTGTTTCTGTTCTGTATTTGCATGTATTATAAATATAGGCATATGAAACGAGATACATGAAACTAAGAAACCTAACGCAAAAAGCACCGTGATGCACCTAATCAGATGTTTAGTCGAGACTTTTATTTTGACAGGTTTGCGAATCTGATCTGACCCGGTGATGATTCAAGAGCACATGAGGATATTAAGTTACGCAAAAAACGTGCGAAAGCAGCTGGAAACTTCTATCAGAACGCCACTCATTAATAACTAACCACTTCTACCAGTAAACCAGAGAGTGTAAATAGTTTTAACTTACAGTACCTGACAGGATGTCAGTTATTGAGGAGGAACGGGTTCGCGGCGCTGTTTTTAAGGACATTAATGCAGAAGATGAAGATCAGCAACCTACAGTGATCGAGAGTTTGTGCATGAACTGTTATGAAAATGTAAATATCCTAATTATTTTTATAAAAGTAATACATATATTTTTCTAAACTAGTAAAAAAATGTCAATCTTATTTTTTGTCCAGGGAAGCACGCGTCTACTGCTTACAAAGATCCCTTTCTTCAAAGAAATCATCATCAGCTCTTTCTCATGTCCACACTGTAACTGGACCAACACAGAAATCCAGTCTGCTGGTCGGATACAAGAACAGGGCGTGCTGTACACCTTACAAGTGAAGACCAAGGAGGTATGCATCTACTGTTAAAGTGTGTTAGATGCTGTGTTTATAATCTGATCATGTCTGTCATGTTGCCACATTTGAAGTTGCTCTCAGGAATAAGCAGATAGTCTTTCGTTTGTGCAGGACATGAACAGAGAGGTTGTGAAGTCTGACAGTGCGTCCACCAGAATTCCACAACTTGATTTCGAAATTCCTGCTTTCACACAGAAGGGCTGTAAGTTTTTCCATTTTGACCTCTAGCTTAAATACAAGTCTGTTGAATTTACAGAATAATATTTTGGAAAGATCCAGTTTAATAAAATGCGGTTTGATCAATAATTATGTCTTCTTTCTGCTTGTTTAGCTTTGTCGACAATCGAGGGCCTTCTGGACAGAGCAGTGATGGGTTTAGAACAAGACCAACCTATTAGAAAGGTGTGTGTTTTATTTGTGCACCTCAGTGAGTTTCACAAATTTGACATCAATTGTGTTACAACAGAAACCCATATTTTATGTTGCAAGAGCATACATTATATAGGTATACTGGTCAAAGATGAGTTCAATTTTGGTGTATCTATCAAAATAAATTTACCAAAGTGATTTTATATACACAGAAAGCATATTAAATGCAAGTACAGTATCTGCTGTAATGTTTCAAATAACTTTTTTTGAAAATAATATCAAAACATGGGTGAAATAATAGGTGTGAAGGATTTGTTAGCCGAAGAGTTCTGTTTATGTGACTGTTCCTTTCTACATTTCAGGCAACAGATCCAGCTGTAGCTGAAAAAATAGAGGAATTCATCCAGAGGTTCAAAAAACTTAAAGAAGTAGAAGAGGAATTCACATTAGTAAGTCTTGCGGATAGTAAACTGCAGAAAGATTAAACACTGTTGCTAGTTTATTATCATCAAGTTAGTACTAACGAATAACTAATTTGATTTCTATCAACAGATTATTGATGATCCATCAGGGAACAGTTTTATTGAGAACCCATTTGCACCTCAGAAAGACACGGCTCTCACTGTCACACATTACAAAAGGACACCTGAACACAACGCTGCACTAGGAATAGAGGTGAGACGCTGCTCCAGCATCTGCTGTTGACTTCAGCTGTGTGTGGAGAACGGCAAGATCTCAGTCTCTTCAACTTCTTTTCTCTCTTTTTTAAGGCAGAGGAAGAAGAAAGTGATGAAAAGCCTGGCAATGATCTAGATGCAATGAGAAATGAGGTATTAGTGTTCAACACTAACTGCCCAGAATGCAACGCCCCGGCCAATACAAACATGAAGCTTGTTCGTATCCTTTAACGTATGCTAGAAAATTACATACATTTTCAGATGATTCTTTATGTGGTAAATTGCTAAACAAAATTAAATAGAGGCTTTCCATTAAGGTATTTTTTTTATTTTATTTTTTTTATTTTTGTTGTATTCGATGATACCAAGCAAGCGCTCTGAGATTTGCAGGTGTGGCTAAAATTAATAAATTTCGTATGATACATATAAACATTTTAGTATGATATTCTTTTGTTGAAGGAACGCTATAAAAATGCTGCATAGAGAAATGGTTCATCAAAATAGTCTAAAGCTACGTCCACATGAAGCCAGAGCTTTCTCTCTCCGATCTTTTTTCTTTTTTTCCTCGTCTCAAGAAATATCTGTGTCCACACGAAACCACAAAACTGATGCAAAACGATGTAGTATACATGCCAGACCAGCGAGTGGCGCTGTAATTCTGCCACAGAGTTACACTAAAAAGGGAGAAGAAGAAAAATAAACCTTGCACGTGGTATACAAACAAACATGGAACAATAAATTTATTAATCTGTGTTATTGTTAGTAAAAAGACAATCGTTCAGTGTTTGTTCATGTTTTTGTTGCTGTTATGTGACGTAGTGGTGTCTGACTAGGGGTGAGACGTGGGCTGATGACGTCATCGTTTCAGAAAATAAATACGGATTCGCTGTCCACGTGAAAACGCAAGGGCGGCGTTTTCAAATTTATCCACTCTGGGACCCGGTTTAAAAAATATCGGTTTCACTCTCCCAAAACGCCGGATCAGTGTGGACGAAACGCCTATACGATACAAAATTTATTCATATACAGCGAAACGCATCTCTGTGTGGACGGGGTGTAAATGTTGTGCGTCATAATTTAAAGAAAGTCGGCCCCTTAACCCAACTGCAGAAATTCCACACTTTAAAGAGGTCATTATAATGGCCACTAATTGTGACAGCTGCGGACATCGCACCAATGAGGTGGGATTATTGAACTATACTTCAGAATTATACTTCTGTTTAGTTTAGATATACATTTTTTGCTGTTTCCCTAACATGTATTGTTTTCTAATGACATCATTAAATAGGTGAAATCTGGAGGAGCCACAGAAGAGCTGGGAACCAGAATAACGCTCCACTTAACCGACCCTTCAGATATGTCCAGAGACCTGCTGAAGGTGGATTCAGCTCACAACATCGTTGAGAGACACTATATGAACATATTTTACATTTATTGTCATAAGTATCGTCAATAATATATGTATGTATGTGTGTTTTAGTCAGAGACGTGTAGCGTGTTAATTCCTGAGCTGGAGTTTGAGTTGGGGATGGCAGCTCTTGGAGGGAAGTTCACTACGCTGGAAGGACTTCTCAAGGACATCAAAGACCTGGTAGCAATCAAAGCCCAGCTAACAGTGTTTGTTGTTTTCACTTAAGCTTCTTTTATGCTTTTTTTTTAATGCTTTTATGCTTATTTTAGATTGTTTCCAAAAACCCCTTCATGTGTGGAGACAGCTCTACAGCAGATAGAGCAGAGAAACTGGAACTCTTTGGGCAAAAGATTGACAAGGTTTGAAATCTATTACATTTCTGTTAATGTTCCTCGCTGTTAAAAGCAATGACAATATTCTACTACAGAAGAAATAAATATGTAAATAGTTTATATTATTAGTTTATGTAATATAGAAATATATAGAATTAGTTATTTTTACAGTTATAAGAAGTTTCTTCTTTTAATATTACTTATATATGTATGTGTATATATATATATATATATATATATATATGTATGTGTATATATATGTATGTGTATATGTATGTGTATATTATATGTGTGTGTATGTGTATGTATGTATGTATATATATATATATATATATATATATATATATATATATATATATATATATATATATATATATGAGAGAGTATGAGTTTTTTATAAACTTTATTTTTTATTTATTACATTTTTTTCTGGAGTCTTAATGTGTTGTATCTACAAAATGTTTCTTAGATAATAGCAGGGGAAATGGATGTGCACATTATCCTGGATGATCCTGCAGGAAATAGTTATCTTCAGGTGAGCTAGGAGCAACCATTTCTTTCTTTTTTTACTTTATTTAAAGGATCTTGTTTTAGTGTCTCATGGTTAAGTGTAAGATTTATTGTTTTGAATCTGTTTGATTTTAAATATTTAAAAATATGTATGTTTTTCTTTTTATCTGAAGGCTAACCATTCACACTTTTTTGCAGAATGTTTATGCGCCAGATCCAGATCCAGAAATGAAGATTGAGAAGTACACCAGGACCTTTGAGCAGAATGAAGACTTGGGGCTGAATGACATGAAAACAGAAGGGTACGCAGAGAAATAGGCTTAAAGTTAGAGAAAAATGGAAATGATATGTTATGACAAATTCTGTCAAAGCCATTATATAACATTATTTAATTCACTTTTACATTTATTGTAATATCTCATGTTATTAGCACTTCTGAAAACCATAATGTCTTTTAAAGGCAGCGTTATGATTTGAAAAAGGAAAAATAATTATTATTTTTGCTTGAGTAAGTGCAAGGTGCTGAATTTTCCTTGCTGTGTATGACAAAATGTTTAAGTTTTGGTCAACTTGGCTATGAAGCTCTTGTGTTAATTACCAGTGTTACAACAGAATTGTTATAAAGTTTTTGAAGTACTTAAAACTACAGACAGTTAATAAAGTAGTCTTAAGCACACTGGATGTGAATTCTTTGGACGCATTTTCATGTAATTGGACTGAATTATAAAGGCTGTAATATAATAAAGAGTTATGTTTGTACAATAAAATGGTATAGTATAAGTATGGTGCTGATCTGTTTACACTTAACTTTGAGTTGAGTGAGATATCTAATTAACAATGGCTTCAGCATGACATCAAACCCAAATGAAACTTATAATAGATTTTATGACCGTATTGGAACATGCAGATACACTGCTGAAGATGCATTCAGTTTTTGTTTACATTATCTGGCTCTTTAGTGTGTATTGTGGTTTTCTAATTAGTCAGTTATTCATTCTTTAATATTGTAAGTACTGATTAATGGCATCATTTGGCGAGTGTTGGAAGAATAGCACCCAACAAAGCCATTATAGCACAGTCCTTTACCAGCGAACAGTGTTCACACGGCATTGTTTGCATAACTGTTTACTGCCATTCATTCTCAAGTGATCAATGATTAAAAAAAGACGTACATTTGCACAATAATGTCAATAACATAGTTAGTGTATTATTCCTTTTTTTATTTATGCTTTTTGTCACAATGACTCGTTTGTTATGCATATTGGTTATTTAAATTATGCAAATTTTACTGATTCCATGGCATGTCATGTGATGTCATCATGGAGGCCATGAGAGAGGGGACCCCTTCATGTACACTTTAACTTCTAAATATTCAGTTCATAAAAGTACCATATTAATGATTTTTCTATTTTTAGAAAGGAAACACTGTTCATTTCTTAATGTAAAATACACAAAGTGCTCCTTAAATGTAGCACACTTCATGCAACTTCGAGAAAAACAATCAATCACGGGTTCTCTGTGCATTCCACTGGCACTTAACATTTATTGAAACATAACCACTTGAACAGCAGATAAAGGACATGACTTGCATGTAATTTAAAGCAGTGACAAATAAAATGTAACCAGCATTGGTCCATATACGATGGAATACTTATGGACATTCGCCTCACAAATGGAGGGTTTTTTTTTCTTTCTCCTCAAGGATAGTCCACCGTGATGGCAGGTTAAATGTCCCAAGGCTATTTATAGCCCAATGGTGGTGTAGATATCTTCTTGTGTGAGGGAGTGCGTCTGTCCAAAAGAACAATTATCAACACCAAAAAAAGAAATCAAAGTTTACAAGATGCAGCGGTCATCTTCATTAAAACATACACAATATAAGGTGAAGGAGGGAACATAACATTACTTGGACTCAAACTAGCGGAGCTGCGTTTGTGTCATTGTCCATGATCGCAGAGCCCCGTTACTTGCTCTTGGCTGGCTTCTCGGTTTTCTTGGGCAGCAGCACTGCCTGGATGTTTGGAAGCACTCCGCCCTGGGCGATGGTAACACCGCCTAAAAGCTTGTTGAGCTCTTCGTCGTTGCGGACAGCCAGCTGCAGGTGACGGGGGATGATTCTTGTTTTCTTGTTGTCTCGGGCTGCGTTCCCTGCCAGCTCGAGGATCTCAGCCGTTAGGTATTCCAGGACAGCGGCCAAATACACGGGGGCTCCTGCGCCTACGCGCTCGGCGTAATTTCCCTTGCGTAATAATCTGTGTACACGTCCGACTGGAAACTGAAGTCCAGCTCTGGATGAACGAGACTTGGCCTTTGCGCGGGCCTTCCCCCCGGTTTTACCTCTTCCAGACATGTTTTGACAACAAAGGAACCGCCTGTTTGGCTAGAAGAGTCCTGTTTAATGTGGGTAGTCCAATGTACTTTCGTTTATGATGTAAGCAGGGATTGGTATTTATACCCGGACGTGTGCTCTGACTGGATGGTTTCACTCTAAAACAACCAACCAATCACCGCTCGAATTTCAGTCCATGACGTTAGAGAGTCATCCTATCAAAACCGAGACTGTGCTCGCTCTAATTTGCATGCCGACTCTATAAATAAGGGGCAAAAATGTGCGCAGCAGGTTCGCATACCATAACGATCTTGTGACAGTTGAGCATTTGTGAAACACCGACACAATGCCTGAACCTGCGAAATCAGCACCCGCTCCCAAAAAGGGGTCTAAAAAAGCTGTCACCAAGACCCAGAAGAAGGGGGATAAGAAAAGGCGTAAGACCAGGAAAGAGAGTTATGCCATTTACGTGTACAAAGTACTGAAACAAGTGCATCCGGACACTGGCATCTCCTCAAAAGCGATGGGCATTATGAATTCGTTCGTAAACGACATCTTCGAGCGCATCGCCGGAGAAGCCTCGCGCCTGGCGCATTACAACAAGCGCTCCACTATCACATCCCGGGAGATCCAGACAGCCGTGCGCCTGCTCCTGCCGGGAGAGCTGGCCAAACACGCCGTGTCCGAGGGCACAAAGGCCGTGACCAAATACACCAGCTCCAAGTGAAAGTGTACAAACAAGACGGACTGGACTCTATCCCTAATGATGGAAGACGAAAACCATCCACTGTTGTTTGATATCCGCATGAGGGACCTCTGGTACATCTTGAGCAAACGCAGCTCTTGAAGAGCACAAACACAGTGCTTTCCATATGTAACACCAACATTCACCTGGGGCTGTTCCTGTTTGGTTGTACTTGCACGTGTGAACACTTGTAATGTTACTGTACTATTATGGCATATGGTCGTCATTTGTTAACTCATGTGGCTGTAAACTCAAGTTACCGGAGGAAAACACTGTGGCTTTGGTTTTTATTGATTTCTTGTTGATAAAAAAAACCTGTACTGTATTCATACTGAAAAAATGTCTTATGCCTGAATGTTTCTTCATAATTAACCTGTCATTGACCACAAATAAATACATTGGTTAATGGTAACTACAAGCAGATTTGCGAGTTTCCCTGCCTTGTAATGAGTAGCTTATTACTATGACATAAATGGCGCCGTGTACGAAAGTGGCGACATAAAGCCGAATATTTATAAAAAGGCACTTTATTACAGCATTATTTATTTGAAGTATGCTTGCGTTTAAAATGCGTTTTTAAAAGACGTTGCCGTATCTACGAAAGTTTGCATGTGCGCTGCTTGGCTTGCGAGGAGAACTCGCCCGAGGAGGTAACCATAGCAACAGGAACGAAGTACTGGAGGATACATGAACAACACAAGCACTCATTATTTATGACTTTATTATAGATTTACCCATCAAACATAACAGAAGACAACAGTGTTTCATTTAAAACGTCTTTACTATGTCTGTTGGATAACTGAGGCAGCAAAAACACCAATTAATCTGGTAATTCACATAGCCAGCTGTATGAAATGAATATTTTCAATATGAAGTTATGAAATAAAAATATGAATATATGTATTACATTTAGTCTTTATGAAATATTCTCTGCCATAACAAAGCTGAATGCTCATCTGATCCACCTTTGAATTAGGGACTGAGGTGGGTCAGTGCTGGCATATTTTAGTGTTTTTATAGAGGCACAGAGACACTTCAGAACAGATTTAACTTTTACTACAAATAAAACCAAAAACCATGGTTACTAACCATGGTGAACACAAATGAACAAATCATGGTTTTGCTACACTAACCATAGTTTAAACATGGTATTTGTAGTAAAACTGTGGTACTACAAATGGTAATCAATACACCAAAAAACATGGTTACCATACATTTTCGTAATTTTCATAAGGGATGACTTTAAAACAGATGAAGTACTAATGAGTAAATCTCAGGTTACATTGAAATCAGGATATTTGTACACCTTATTGTATGATTTGTTCCCTGTGATTTCATCCAGCTGTGTTACTGGGACATATAATGGAGGGAGATGATTTGATCATGACGCCCCTGCAGGCAGACAGAGAATGCTGAGAATAATCTACATGATCATGTTTTGACATTTGGTCTTGAATAAATGCGTATGGCGCACATCAAGTAACCAAGTATACACAATGGGTAAATTAGTTGAGGAATATAATAACCTATGCATATTTTCATGATATTATTTAGCAAATGACAATTCAGTGAATCTGAATAGATGAGTGAATAGATTGGTGGTTTACTACAACCACCATAGAATTAAACAGGAGTCTTTGAAGGTCCTGCAGATGTAGGATATTTATGCATCACAATACTATATATATATATATTGAATGAGGGCCCA
Source organism: Cyprinus carpio (assembly GCF_018340385.1). Taxonomy (NCBI): domain Eukaryota; kingdom Metazoa; phylum Chordata; class Actinopteri; order Cypriniformes; family Cyprinidae; genus Cyprinus; species Cyprinus carpio. The sequence continues at coordinate 11,531,855 of NC_056581.1, read as the reverse complement.
GGTTGGCTAGTCCAGAGGATTCTAAATGAAACAATGTAAGGAACCAGATAGCCAGACGGACAGTGTCTTAGAAGGTCATGTGCTACATTGTTCCTTTCTCGTGCACTTTTAAGAGGGGCTGTCTTTGTTGAAATAACGCTCTGACGATGACATGCTTTGTCTGAAAGGGTGTGATATCTTTTTCTAGAAAACGATGAGGTGATGAGAACTTTTCTCACGAAGACTGCATATACCTGAAACCACATACACTAAAAAAGGATATTGAGAGTGTGTGTGCGTGTATTTTATGAAAAATATTATGAATAGGTTAGACAACTAAGACTGCTTTTATTATTTGTTTAAGAAAGGTACTATGATGCTCTTCATTTCTTTCAATTTATAAAATATAATAGTTCAGAGCTCTGAAATTATAATACAGGTTATTTCATTTCTGGACTGGATTTTATCGTCCTTTTGTGAAAAAAAGAAGATGTGTATATAATTATTCTCAACCAGTTATTTACTGTAATATTATTTTTTCTATAATAAAAAGATATAATTTTATATTCATTTTATTATATAAATTTAATTTATAACAAGGCATTTTTTCAACAAATGAACCATAAATCTGTTAGAATAATCCTAATATTCCTAATTAGTGTGACATAATGCGTCATTAGAATAGACCACGTGTTTTATAACTTGACCATCTTTTGTCTTCAAGAGGACATATTTGTTGCATATCGCTTTGTTATAATAGCACAGTTAAGTGCAGCCTGATACACAGTGATATAATGCATTTATAGAATATAACTCTATGCAAAAGCCAAGTTGGTGCTACATGAGCAGCAAGATGCTACCTGATACTGAACTTACACTGATCTTCTTAAAACTCCTCGTGTTCCTCCTCTGGCGTCCCTTTTTTCTCATAACCCCCTGTTGTGTATCTGGTGCCCTCCCTCACACCTATAGATAGAAAGGGGCCAGTATAAATAGCTATAACATCATAAACACAGAGAGACAGACAACAAAAAGAGAGAAGGTGAACAAGGTAATACATACATCTTTATGATTTAAGTTCTAGTCTGAATATAAGTCCTAATATTGATGGTATTTATTTATTTTGTATGTTTATTTGTTTAGGGTTTTCTTTATTTTCAAATTGTGTAAAATTAAATTTAGATACGTATTTGCATTGATATTGCTTTATCTTTTTTAATTAAAAAAAGATTTGTATTTGTTATTCGTGCATTTTATTTTTATTTCATGCATTTTATTTTATCTATCTATCTATCTATCTATCTATCTATCTATCTATCTATCTATCTATCTATCTATCTATCTATCTATCTATCTATCTATCTATCTATCATAAAATGAATTTAATTTGTAATATACACAACACACACACACATACAGAGCTGGCTTGTAACTGATTACATGTTATCTGGAATTAAATAATTGGATTCCAAAAATTAAGTACTTGTAATTAGATTAAATTACATTTTAAAATTTGTGAATGAAAATAAAAAAAAACTTTTTTTGTCAGCCAAATCTCTTTCACCTAATATATTTAGGTCCCCCTGAGATTTAAAGGTAATAAGTTAATAATTTAGTATCACATTTGCAAGTTCACGGGTCTCTAACTTGGTTAATGTTCACATGACAAGCAGGTAAACTATTTATTTATTTATTTATTGGTTAGTGTTTATTTTGATTGTTGATATTTTAAAATTCTTTATTTTAATTGTACATTTATATTGTTTATCTGGATTTATTTTATATTTTTTTGTTACCCCCTGCAGTTCCTTTACCATCCCCAGTTTAAGAAATCTTGACGTAACATAATGTTTAGTGCCCTTCATAATGTTAATAACAAGAAACGTAATAATTATATATATATATATATATATATATATATATATATATATATATATATATATAGATATATATATATATATATATATATATGGTACAAGATTATCCTATTTAAATCAATATGATAAATGAGTAATCTAAAAGTATTTGAGAAAAAAAGTATATATATATATATCACACTATTTAATGTATTTTATGTTGTTTAAAACAGGAGTCAGATGTTCTTTGTTGGCGCTCTCCTTCATCAAAATCCAAAAACGTGTGACTAGTGACATTAGGCTCATTTGAATTGCTGCATTCAGTGTTTGTTGGTGACACCTGAACAAAGAACGGAAAACCTGTTGCGTGATCCGATTGTAAGTAGATGTTTTTGCTTTTAAAATGTGTTTTTGAGTGAATTGAGGTCAAGGTGATAATGTGATGTGTGGGATTTTCCCTGCAGCCAGAGCATCATGTGGCCAGCCCTCCTAGTGTGTCAGCTCGTCCTGATTCTCCAGTCAGAGGCTCAGAGTCCCTGCCTCACCCACCCAACATTCAGAGACCCGGGTCAGTCAAAGCATACATGTATCCTCTCTTCTCCTCTTCCTCTTTATACATCCTTAATTCTCTCATCACTATCTCACCTTTCATTTCCTTTGGAACCACAAAAGGAACCCAAGACCACCCAGCAATTTGAGGAGTGTGTTTTCTTAAACATACAGTATTATTTTAATAATGTGTCCTCCTTTTAGTTATGGTTCATGTGGTTTTAAATGCAAGCAATAAACTTCATAATAGGTTACTGCAACTTATTTTATTATATATATATATATATATATATATATATATATATATATATATATATATATATATATATATATATATATTTTTTTTTTTTTTTTTTTTTTTACAGACAACTCTGATATCACAGTTGTATGTGGCACAAACAGGATGGAATTGCTGATTTTGCTATGCCCCATGTACTTCTATGGATACAATGAATCCATGGTGGCTCTTAATGGTCAGTTCGGCAAACCTGAGTGCAGAGGAACCGCTGACTGGACCGTCGACCCACCTGTAGTGAAATTCCAGTTCTACATCACTGAACCATACATATCTGTCTGCTCCAATAAGCTGGTGGTATGAGACATTTTACAGCAGATGTAATAAAAATAATAGTTGTTATAACAAATAATAATACATTAATACATAATACATTATATATATATATATATATATATATATATATATATATATATATATATATATATATATATATATATATATATATATATATATATATATATTAGACTATTTGTATATTTAAAAGCTGAAATGTTATTGTTAATACATATTTGGTAAATTAATATTAATTGCATAAGTTGTTAAATTAGTTACTTTTATGGTTTTTATAGTCTGTTTTCCTTTTATTCTGACCTGGAAAAACTTCAGTTAAAATACTTCAGTTATATCTAATTAGTCAATTTCTGTTACAGTAAACATTTTGGTTTATCTGAAGATGCCTTGCAGTATATACGTTTCTTTGATATTCTAAAGGTGTATCTCATGTAATCTAACAGATCACCGAAGAGATCGGATCTGGGCTGTTCTCAGACTTCTCTAGTGTTCAGTCTGTGAACATCTCTGGAGTGATCAATACTCAAGACTTGAGTGCTGGAACCATCACCTACAGGCAGGAGATGAAATACCTCTTTTCCTGTAGATACCCACTGCAGTACTTGGTCAACAACACGGAGATGAGTGTGTGAGTGGAGTGAACATGAACAGTGAGGTCCAACGGTCTGAGACCGCACTAAAAACCTGGGATTCATGGTTAAAAAAAATAGTCATATTGAACCATGAAATGAAGAATAAATGTTTACACTATTTTTAGTTCACTAATAAAACGAGCAACTTTGTGACCATCTGAATGTTGTACAAAAGGTCAGATGTTTTTCCTTGCATCAAACTTCAACAAAAATACCAATTTTATGAATTTGTAATGCAGAAAAATGTATTAGAAAAATGCAAAATAAAAGTGTTTTCGGTGATCTCAGACTTTTGGCTTCCGCTGTATGTCTTAATATGTGAAATGTGATCAGTCTAAATGAATTACTCACGAATCATTTACACACAAACCTCTGTTGTTCTGCAGATCTGGAGTGAGTTTGGCAATTAAAGACAATAATGGTAGTTTCATCAGCACTCTGAGAATGGCTCTTTTTGAGGTATTATATGTTCATTTGGCTCAGTTTAGCAATGACTTTCAGCATAACACATTATTGACAATAACATGAGGGAGTTATTGAAACTGGCCAGCTGCATGTGTTCATAACTGTCTTTCTGCACTGACTCAAAGGACTACACATATACAACTCGTCTCTTCATACCTCCAACGGGTCTCATGCTGAAAACCAGGGTTTTTGTGGAAGTCCGAGCCACTAATCTCACAGAGAGGTACTTTGCTCAGTTTGAGACCTTTGTGAATTATGTTATTCATCATAAGGTGGCCTATGATATGATACAAATCATGCCCAGGGCAGAATTATTATTAAGTTGATATATCACTTTGTTAATTTAATTCTCCCCATAAAGGTTCAATGTTCTGTTGGATCGATGCTATACAACCACAAGTCCTTACCCAGGAAACAGCAAATCATTTGACCTTTTTGTCGGGTATGTGTGAAGACTTTTGTTGTAATATTTCACATTTAATATTTAAATCACATTTTTCAGAAATAAATCTAATCTTTAGCAAAGATGATTGCTAGAGGATGGTTCAAATACAAATATGCATCTAAAAATGCATAATTTTTGGAATCTGATTACATAATCCAGATTACATATAATCTGTTGCTACCCAGCATCCTCTGTCATTCTCAGATGCAACCTTGATGTACAAACCATAATGGGTGTGAATGGAGTACAGCAGGTGGCACGCTTCTCGTTCGAGACTTTTCGCTTTGTGGAGCACAGAAACAGGACGGTGTCAACCTTTTATCTACACTGTGCCACCAGGCTCTGCGAGAGCTCTTTCTGTAGATCCTTACGGCAGGTATGAACAACATGTAACATGGCTGACAAAAACCTCAATTTATACTTCACAAAAGGGGCCACATACACCATCATCTAACTGAAGTGTATTTAAATGCATTTTATGATGCATGCATTAGAATTGCACAACTTCTTTAAGGAAGCGGAGGGCCGTCCAGTCAGCTCAGGGAACCTCAGTGAGTGATGTTGCTATGGTGAGCTCTGGGCCAATCATCACCAAAGTGGACGGTAAGAGCAACCAGCTGTTTAAAGGAATCATTCAAATATGCATTAAACAGGGTTTCTGCAGGTCTTAAAAAGTCTTAATTCGCCCTTCCACAAAAATGCCTAAAAAGCTGTTAAATAGCAGCGAAAAGTCATGACATGAAATGTTGCATGCATGCACTGCAAAAACAAAACAAAAAACCTTCCTCAGAATATTTATTTTGTTTTCCAATACAAATAACTAAACATAAACACATCAAGATACATTTACTTGAGATGCAAAATACATGGTCTTGTTATCGGAGAAAACGAGAACAAAGACTTCTTATTTTATCATTTTGCTTTTCAAGTAAATGATTTTTAGAAAAAATACTGTTGACAAATTTTTCTTTTATTATATTTTATTTTATGATCAGAAGGTACAGTCATTTCTAAGTTATTTCCACATCATAGTGGTTGGGAGCAGAGCTATTCAAACAATAAGGTGTTTTAATTTTTAATTTATTGTAAAATTAAAAGTAATATTGAAAATTTTAAAGTCTGAAGCTTTGCTAATTAACACAAGACACGTACAGACCACATGGACCTATTTTGTTTCATTTAATTAATCAATTAATAAAACTTTACCTTCATTAAACCTGCAGAACCCCTGATGAATAAACTTTACTGATGAGAAAAGATGTTCTAATATCTATCACACGTATTTTTTTTATGTATATGAACTTTTATTATAATGCAGTGTGTTTGAACTCATCATTCGAATTTTTTTTTCTTTTTATAATCCTCTAGAACCATTTGCACCTGTTGCTACAGGTATGCACTTGTTTTCGGTTCTTTAAATTTGAATTAGAGAGAAATTTGAAATAGAGTTTCCTTTTTTAATGGGTCAATTTGGTGTGTCTGTGTTTGCACAGTGTCTAAGGAACTGAAGCAGGATGAGGTGGTGGTGGGTGTCTCTGTGGCAGCAGGGGTATTCGGAGGCCTGTGTGCCATCATGCTGGCTGTGCTCATCTACAAGATCCGCAAGAACAAGTTCAGTGCAGACAAATCAAGCTTCTTCCACTGACAGCTCTCAAACAGATATCCCATTCTTCTCCACTGAGATGGTTCCCTCACCACCATGAAAGTTGTTCTCATAGACAGGGCTTTCTGCATCTAGACCTGTAGTTTGGTTGAGCTCAAGATTTAGAGGATGAGTAGATGATGCCATAAGGAAGAACAAAATGTCATAAAACCAGTTATAAATAGGTATGTGCCTTACAGTAAAACAGTCTACTGAATGGATTAGATTTGTCACATTTTTTTGCATGCCAATGTTCATTATGATTTTAACTATATTCCATTTATATAGCTGCATTTTTGAGTTTTCTGTAACAGGGCACTCTTGTAAAAGAAAGTATTTTGCTGTTGTAATTTATATGAACAATTAAAGCAACACTGAGAAATATTAATTTATGGCTGTAAACACTAGACTTCAAGTACTCAGATTTGTGCTTGTTATGAAATTATATATATTTAAAATTTGATTTAATTTTTAAGCATCTAAAATGGCCTATTTGTGGCTTTTCCTTCACTAAATTTATATTAAGAAAATTATATACGTATTAAATTAACTCCAGAAAAATAGTAAAATAAAGACTAACGTCACGCTAACCAGTGTGAAGGTTAATAATAATAAAAAAAAGATATTACAAAATGTGCAAAGATATAAAAAAAATGAGACTTTATTAACAGTTTAGAAACAATCTTCTCCCATTTCCACATTTTTCTCTCCACACAGACTTGCACATGAAAACATAAAAGCAAAAATAACCTTTTTGTGAAACTGATTTGATGTCAGTGCAATGCATACTAATCATACTCAAGTCCATAAATACAGATGTTTAACACAGAAGATGCTCACAGGTACAAACGGCTGTTTTGGGAATGGAAAAAGATGAACCAGCAAAACTAAACAGAAGACTGCTAAGCAACAATTCAGCATGAACTTCACATTTCCTCAATATACATTTCTGGACGCAAAGCAAAGTTGTCTTGAGTCAGAGGACATGAAATAAACAACCATTTCAAAATGATCTGCATTTACACACAAAGGACAGCATGTTTGCTTTGGTCAAGCATGCCATTTTGATTTCCTTGTGACTCAAACAGACAGATGTCATGTTTCTGAGAGGGAGAAGATCATTCATTCATGGATTAAGAAGCAAAATTAAACAAATGGAAGAAGCACTAAGCTTTGAGTTGGGATTGGTATTTTCTTTTGGTTCAGGGTCACTAAACACCATTAATAACACCGAAATAAACACCATTGTCAAGCTGTTCCAATTTGCTGAAGGGACCTGGGGGGCGGGGGGGGGGGGGATTTTTAACCATTTAACTGAGTCAATAAATATAACAAAATAACTTTAAAGAATTCCAGATGTTATAATTCATCCCCTATATGGGTTTCTGATTTACTGCCCTCTGTTGATTCTGCAAAAGAAGAAACACATTACATTTTTATATAAAGCCATTCAATCATTAGATTCTGTTATTTTTGATCACAGAGCTAATGTTGAAATGATTTTGCATCCACACTGATGTCTGGATGATTAGTCGATTGTGAATTACCTGTATCCGTATTTTCTGCTGGATTTAGTTCAAGTATGGTTTCTTCTTTTTCTTCAGCAGTTGGAGGCTCCTCTGCCGGCTTCACCTCTTCAGCTAAAAGCACAATTCATATACCAGATTTACTGCATATTAACAGGAAAAGTAACTGAACGAAGAGTTGTAAAATCTATATTATGGGTCTACTGATTTGATAAAATTATGCTAAAGTTTAAAAAAAAAAAAAAAAAAAAAAAAAAAAAAAATCACTCTCACCATCATCGCTCTTGGGGGGAATAACCTTCTCTGCATCTTCTGTGCTGTTAGCTTTGCTGTTCTCTGTGGAGGTGGTGTTCTTGTCTTTAGCCTTATCTTTAGGCTTTGGTTTGGCAAACTTTGCTTTGTTCAGCAGGTAGTTGACCTCCCTGTCCAAGAGGGAACGCTTAGCTTCAATGTCCTTAGAGAGCAGAACAGGTTTCTCTGTTGGGGACAGTTTTTCCTGTTCAGCAATGGTCTCATTCTTCCAAGTCTGCAATAAAAAGAAAAAACAAAAAATGCAGAAAGAATCAAAAGAGATTTTTGTGTGGAATTGACGAGGAAGGATGAAAGAAATAGGAATGTGGGGAAAGAAATCTAATGCATACCATTGTTTCATTGATGACCCTCTCTAGTGTCTTCAGTTCAACCTCCGTGAAGATCTGGTCCCCCTCAGGAATCAGTCTAACACTCCTATAAACAACATCCCATGTAAGTTACAAGAGTACCAAGACAAAAATAAATTAATTTAAAAATAAAATAGGCCTAATACATAAGGTATACATAAATAATAATAATAAAAAATATTAATATGAATTTAAATAAAGACAATGAAATTAATAAATGTATTAAATAAATATTTACATATTTTATTAGTATTTACATATGTTTAGAAATATAGTTTTGTAAGAATTATTTGAAAACATTTTATTTTATATCCATTTTTATGTTGATTAAAAAATAAATGTATTAAACATAAAAAGTAACAATGTAATAAAATGTATTAAATGTATTAAATATTTACATATTTTTATAAATGTAATATAATACAAATAATTTCATTAAATATTTTTTTTAATCAATTTTTTTTTTAAATACATGCATTATTTTTACATGGATTATAAATTTAATAATTAATTTACCTATAAATTAAATATTTTTAAATTCTATTTTTATACATTTTTATTTGTGACCCTGGACCACAAAATCTCTAAATTTATGAATAAATAAGCTTTCCACTGATGTATGGTTTGTTTGAATAGGACAATATTTAGCCAAGATACAACTATTTGAAAATCTCTGGAATCTGAGGATGCAAAAAAAAACTAAATATTGAAGAAAAAAAAAAAAAATCGCCTTTAAAGTTGTCCAAATAAAGTTCTTAGCAATGCATATTACTAATCAAAAATTAAGTTTTGATACATTTACGGTAGGAAATTTACAAAATAGCTTCATGAAACATGATCTTTACTTAATGTCTTAATGATTTTTGGCATACAATGTATTTTTGGCTATTACTAAAAATATATCCCAGCAACTTAAGACTGGTTTTGTGGTCCAGAGTCACATTTCTTTATTAAGAAAGAAAGAAAGAAAATGGATGGATGAAGTCATTGATGCAGCTCTCACTCACTTGAGGAAGATGGTGGAGTGGTTGAGCATGCTGTCGAGAGCTGCCAGTCTGTCGGGCCATTTCTTTCTCTCCTCCACTCTGAAGAACATGGCTTTACAAAGTTTTTTTAGTTCAGACAGCTTTTCCTTCAGCTCCTTAGTGCCAGCGGTGTAACCCTCCTCATCCATCCAGTTAGAAGCCTCGCTCAGCTTGCCTGTGATCTGCTCTTTCTCCTCCTCAGTCACAACAGCCAGATACTCATTCTGATACATCTTATCCTAGACAGAGAGAAGGAAAACATTTGTTGTAAATTCAAAAGAATAGTTGCCCTAAAAAATAAAAACCAATCCTTAATCATCATACAGCCTTAACTCCACTATAGATTTCACCTAAAGCTCTGCAAATAAAGCTTTTTAGGCCTCTTTGTCACACCACTGGAACTGTGAGTCATTGCTCAAACACTGGGAAGGGCTGCAGAGAGCTTCATTATACCTGTGTCTCAAAGATAAAAGCCTCCAGGCTGTTCAGGGTCTTTTCTCTCTCCTGCTTCTCCAGATCACGGTTAGTGAGGTCCTGCAGCCTGATATGAGGGAGGAACACATTCTTCAGTTTCTATAGAGTGTCTGTCCCATTTCCCACTCTCAGTTAATTCATTCTCCACGTTAATTAATTCTGAGAAGCAAGAGACACTTACTTCTTTTTAGACACTTCCATGTCCTCTGTGCTGGGATCGAGAACATCGTTCACCTCAAGCTCTACTGTGATGTCTTCTGATATTTTGCTCTTTTTCAGAGGTTTGGATTTCTTGTCCGCCTCGGTCTCCTCTGCTTTCTCAGCATCTGATTTCTCTTCAGGCTTTTCGGCTTCTGTCTCTCCCTGTGTGATGGAGGTGAGAGTTCAATTCTAGACAGATTCTATACTAAATCAAATGGAGTAACTCAACTGTGGCTGGTAACTTGTATGAAACTGCAATATAATAATACATGGTTCAAATTGAAATTTAAGAATTATAGTCGGACCCTTGCTGACGTGAGTGATGCATGTAATTCACATGGGGCAGAAACTTGTATATGGTGCTGGTGGCACAATATAACAGTTTGTCACTAAACTTGAAACTTGAAGTTTGTCCCACATTTGAAAGTCCATGATTGACTGTATAAAGTAAAAAAATAAAAAAAAAAAAAAAAAAAAAAAGCTAATAATAATTAAAAAAAAAAAAAAAAAAAAAAAGCTAATAATACTATAATACACTATACATATATATACTATATATATATTATACACACACACACACACACACACACACACAATATTATACAAATATATAAAGATAACTGATTGTGGACCCATAAGACAATTTTTAGCAAAATAATTGGGGGATTTTTATTTTTTTTTACTTTAAATAAAACATTTTATCTCTTAAAATTATTTCCTATAGAAACTATCATGACCTTTACAGGCCTGTAAACCAGACTTTCAAAATGTCCTGATATTTCCAGGTTTTCCAGGACCATGGGAACCCTGTCATTAATATTCAAGGTGAAAAAAAAGCAAAATAAACCCACTGTAATTGGGATTAAAATATATTTCCACAATTAAAACAACTGTTTACTATAATTTATAATAAATAATGCAAAATACCATTTCAATGGCCAGTAAGAAAGAACTACTATTGATAAAGTATCATTTGTATTATTGATCAACATATTAGATATTACAGTACACTGAAATAATTTAAGATAATTAAATCTACAAGAAACTCCAGTCAGGTGTTTCAGCATGGCACATTGTATAATAAAACATGAGGAGAAGTCAGAAGTCCCTCCTGAGAATAACAGGTCAGAACTAGTGAACTAAAGTCTCATGAAAGCCAAGAGGTTCTATAATCATTCTGCACCTCTCCAGAAATGTGATTAACTGTGAATCATCTCACCTGAGTTTCTGCTTTATCTTCTTTGTTGTCTTTCTGCTCCTCCGCCTGAGGCTCTCCATCTTTTCCCTCCTCTGTCTCGGGTTTCTCCTGGGCAGACTCTTCCTGTTTCTCTGACTGGTTCTGGTTTGTCCCAGCCTCTGGAATCACTTCTTCTTCATCCTCAACCGTTAAAAAAAAAAAAAAAACCAAAAATGTCAAGAACAAATTTGAAAAAAAAAAAAAAAAATTTAAATGTCTGTCAGAGTCATTAAGCAGAATTACCGTAACTGGTTCAGTCACATTTGGCTCTGAGCTGCCACCACCAAACAAGCTGGAAATGGTGTTTCCAAGTTCTGTGGAAACACACACACACATTATATTATAAAAAATATGTGTGTGTGTGTGTGTATGTATATATATATATACACACACACACACACACACACACACACACACACACACACACACACACACACACACACACACACACACGCACGCACGCACGCATAAAAGACTTAAGCATTTCCAAAACTTACTTGTGAGCGTGGACTCCTCCTCTTTCTCCTCTACAATGGTCTCAAACACTGACTCCACCTAAAAAGTTTAAAATTCAGTTTTTCTGGCTTAAACTGGCTTGGTTAAACTTCATAGTGATATAGTTGGAAAATGTACTAATGTCATGATTCATTATAAACTAAAATCCAGTACTAACCCGGTCCAGAATTAGCACTCCACTTTCATCCATGTTGAAATGGGCCTTGATGCCCTTAGATTCAGCATCTGAATGTTTCTTGAAGCTGCTGCCCACTCCAGACAGTTTCACCGTTGTCAGATTCTGAGATCCAAACACTCTGAGAAAGAAAGAAAGATCGGTTTGATATTAACTTGAGTATGTTCTGATATTTCTGAAAAAGTGTAAACAAATAAAACTGAACATAAATAAATAAAACCTGGTCACTTACTTCAGGTCCTGTTCACTGAGGAAGCTGAGGTCTCCATAATTGATATAGAAGACAAAGTCGTCCGTGTAACGATTAAAGGTGATAACTTTCCTCTGGGGATACGGGGCCATTCTCTGAAACAGGATGCGCTTGTTGTGCTTCACGGTCTTCACGCCATCCTCTTCCTCTGTCTCACGACTGAACTCGACCTAAGGAAGGTGACAGAAAACATCTGAGAACTTCTTAAGCACTGTCGAAAGACCATTAAACATGCTGATTAATTGTCTGTTAAATAAAACATCTCAGTGTTCTTGGACAGGACTGAGTGAAAACTATTAATACAAATCCAATTTTTGAAAAGAGCACAAGGTCTTTGTCTTCACCCTCTCACCTGTATGGGAAACACAGCTGCATCTCTGACCAAGAAAGGCTTGACTTTAAATGCTTTGCTGAGCGCAGCGGCCTGATAGACAGCACCCATCGCTGCAGCTTCATCTGCATTGATATTCTTGCTCAGTTCCTCTCTGGAGACAAGTGAAACCAAGATTAATTATTTGAAATCGTACCAATTTTAGAAAATCTATTCACTTGTTAATTAATGCTTATTGTATTACATGTTGGAATTGCATTAGAAGTTGTTTTAATGTATCTGATTTTGTTCAATAAAAGAACCAAACCTAAACTACTACTAGTCCATAACAAAGGGGTCAAGCCAAGATTTGGCTGGTTAGCACGTCCCAGTTTGCCCTGCTGGTTGATGTTGTAATTACACCACTCAGTTCCTAAAAAGCATCTTTTTCCATTGACAGCCAATCAAAAGGATTTACTATAGGTTAAACAGGATTTTTTTTAGAGGCAAAAAACATACTTTCCCACAGCTTTAAGTAGCACATCCTGCACTTTGGGTACCCTGGTGGATCCTCCAACCAAAATAACCTGTTCAATCTCATCCTGTTGGACAACAAAGGCATTTCTGATTATTTTTAAATCATAGTTATTTAGACAACCTGTATAAAGCCGATGCCATAATATTTAGCTCATCACCATGTTCATTTCAGCAGCAGCTAAAGCTTCTTTTACAGGCCCTGGCACTCTGTCAAACAGATCCTCGCAGAGGGCCTCAAACTCAGAGCGAGTCACTTTTGCCTTGAAGTCTATGTCATCCATCAGACCTTCAATCTGGAGAGAAATAACGTCAACAGGAAACTAAACCACCCAGGCTTGGTTGAAGTAGACAAACAAATGAAATTCCACAGCACAGACTACTTAACTCTGAGTGTCTTATACTAGTGTTGTTTTTGTGTTTACACATAATGAAGGTCTAACAAATCTCACCCAGTCAAGGAAAGACATTTGATAACATGCATCTAAATCAAGGCCATCCAATGCGGGCAAATATTATGTACTGAATATTACTAAGTAAATACAGTGTGGTCTTAACGTCTTAAAACATGAACATTTTCCTTTGCATTTTTCTAAATCATTTTTTTTTTCAAATTACAAATTAAGTTATCATAATTTGAGTGAAAGTCAAATTGAAAAATGAATATGAAACTGAAAATTTCTTATTGAAATCTTATTAAATTGAAAGTGTTTTATTTGGTTTGTCCTTTTTCCATTTTAATGACAGCAACACTCAAGCTGCATGACCTCCACAAGTGCATAGTTTGAGAATGATACAAAGCATCTTGCACCTCAGTGGAAGTTCCCAACCAATGTAGGTTGGGAACTTTGTTCTGTCCATTGGTTGTTCATTTAATTTTGGGCATTGAACTCAAAAACTGAGACAGATCAAAATGTGATTTTGCAGTTGATTGTACGAAAGTAGCGGTGTAAGTCTATTGTTTCCCCAGAATATTGAGTTATGATATTATCATTAAAAAGTAGAAGGTTAAAAAAAAAAAGAAACATATGGACGGATGAATGGCTCACAATAATAGTATGCATTCTGATAATAGCTGCATTTTGATTTTAAGCAGACATTCTTAATTTTGCAAACTGATAAAACTGTATTTTGACCCACTAAGATAAATTATTTGAGTTTGAGATACCTGTGCCGTATGTTCAGCATTGGCACTGAGCACAGTCTTCAGTCTCTGAGCCTCTTTAAGGAGTTTGGCCATGGCACGCAGATTCTCCCTCACGTCCTTCTTTGATTTCTTCTGTTCGTTAAAGAGCTTGGCAAGATGATCTCTGAGCCTCAGCTCCATCTCAAAGCCACCGAGTGTTCTATCGAACCTGTTCGTTAAAGAGCTTGGCAACCCTCGAAGAACAAGGCAAAAAGTGTTAAAAGTAAAAAAAAAAAGTAAAAAAAAAGTAAAAAAAAAAAAAAAAAAACAGTTATAGTCAGTCAATACAATATTGTATACATATACATGCACTCCCAAGTGGCCCAAATATGTTGGGGAAAACATGACAACCATGACTAACCCTACTCCACGGATCTGAAGCTGCGGCTGAGTGCCAGATTCCTTGGTCTTCACTGTCTGATACGTGACAATCGTGGCTGTTGTGCTGCCTGATCCCATATCATAAAACATGATATTCTACAAAAGACACAACAGAGTTAGTATCAAAAAAAAATCAGTCAGAAATCCCACTTTAAATTAATTGTGTCAATTTTCTGTTTTTTCCAGTCTGCCACTAGTTGGCCACCCACACCATTGGCTGACACAATGTTGACCAAATAAATAAATAAATTCACGTAAATTATCTCAGAAGTACCTGTGCAGTAGAGTTGATGTCCTTCCTCCTAAAGACTCCATAGTTCAAAGCCACGGCAGTATTATCATTGATAAGCTGAAGGACCTTTAGACCTGCTATATGGGCAGCCTGCAAGACTGCTCTGCGTTCTGCCTGATTAAAATAGGCTGGCACTGTGATCACAGCATCTTTAATGGGCTGCTCTGTGAGGGAGAAATACAGTTATTGGTGCTTCCAAATTTCCCAATCTGCAAAAACCAAGACACCTATTCAAAACACTCCTTAAAATCAAACCTGCGAAGTCTTGAGCCAGACCACGAGAGTAGTTCAATATCATGCCCAAAAGTTCCTCTGGAGTGTACTGCAACTCTCTGGATGATATAAAAGATTCATTTTTCACATTAATATAAAACACATCAGCTCCAGCTAACGCACCTGCAAGTGCTCCATTACTTACTCTGAGAATTTGAAAAACACAGTTCCTCTTTTCTCATCTCTCTGGAGCTGGTGTTCAGGGAAGTGTTTCTGATACTGTGCCACCTGTGGGTTGTCTGCTGGCTTTCCCAAAATGCTCTGGAGGAATCTGTAAACCACCTTGGGGTTCTTCACAGCCTGTCATGAATAAAGTATGCTAGAGTCAAAGCTTGTCAAATATGCTGCAACAAGGTGTTAGAGACAAAGAGAACATGAAGGGGTGTTTTTCATCCTACAGAACTGCATTAGCATGAAATCAAAACAGACTATTTTCTTCCTTAACCCATGTACCTGGTTTACACTTTCATTCAAAAGTTTGGGGTAAGAAAATAATACTTCCATTCAGCAAAGATGCATTAAAATCATCAAAAGTGACAGGAAATATTTTTTTTTTTTTAACAAAGGTTTCCAAAAAAAAAATAAAAAATTACACATACATATACATATATACACATACATATATACATATACATACACACATATATACATATACATATACATATATATATATATATACACACACACACACATATATATATATATATATATATATATATATATAATAAAAATAATAAAGAGGAGCACAATTGCACATCTGTGTAATATTTAATATAAAAGTAATATATTTGATAGAAAGTAATAACTTTCCCACTTGACTTCCTCCATTCTGGTGGGGCAGCCCCACTTTTAATTACCGATTCATAAAATTAAGCACCACCCTATATTATTTTCTCACTGAAAATCAATGTTCTATTTGGAAATGTCACATTACAAGTTAAATTCGTTGTAAAAAAAAGAAGAAGAAAAAAAAAAGGTATTGGCATACAATTACTTACCACTCCTAAAGCACTGTCTCCAAAAAGCCTCTCGTTTTCCTTTAAGCACACTGCGACTGGAGTTTTCCGCCGGGACTCCCTGCACAAAAAAGAAGCTTAATGTCACAATGGAATAAAATTCTGTCTGAAAAGAATATTTCTTTATTACAAGTCTAAGTCAGGTGACATCTGTGGATGTCTAAAACATACTTGTTTAACACAATCTCCATTGGCACACCGGGTTTCACTAAAGCAATTTTGATCCATTCACTGCCCAAGTCCACAGACATCACAGCAACTGATTCTGCAACATAAAAATGTCAGTAGGAGCTGAAATTCTGTGCTTTAGATAAGAAAACCAGAATGTAAAAATAATGCATGTTTACAATCTTCATAGATTTAAATTCATCCTGATGGACATCACCAAAGGAAATTTAGAGCAAATATAAGACTATATCATAATTCATGTGCTGCTTACCTGTTTGAGAAGGCAGGAATGCTACTATTAGGCAAAAAACTGCCCATAATGACAACCTTTCCCTCATTGTGACCTGCAGGAAAGAAACAATGCCTGGTTCAATAGCATGTAGGCTAAAAGTCACAATGCAGCTGTGGCAAGTCCATAAAACAGGAAGCATATCAAAACCATGCAAGATCCCTCAAACAATTTTAAACTAAAACTGACAATACTACATCCTGATATGAAAAACTGTCTGAGTGTCATATATGGACATGTAGGTGGAGACAGCCGGCAGTGACAGGTCTAGATAAGTACATGCTGATTTGATGGGATCCCACCCACAAGTCTGAGACAAAGCTTGAGAACATGTGGATCACAAACCTGTTCCTGGAGGCCCCCCCAACTGTATATTTTGAATAAAACACTTTTTTTTTAGTTTTCCTCCAGAATTGAGACACTAAAGCCAAGGTGCAAAAAGAATACAAGAAGACAATAGTTCATATATATATTAAAAATCTCATTTGGCTTTATTGTTCCAGTCACAGTTCTCCCTTGATAGCCCATTTTCAATGCTAATTCAAAAATGCAAAGTGGAAACTTCTATTTGCACGGCCTGTGTGACGTAAGCTTGAATGAGGCTGTCTGATCCTGATGGGAAGAGCATCATGACCATGTCAAATTGTCATTTCAATGTTTGATGATGTGCAGTAAACATAACGCTTTCTTTTTTTAAAGGCTCACATATAAGTAAATGCAGCTGATGGTCTTTGTGAATGTACTGCTGTACTAGGCTAATAAAGACACGTTTATGAACATATGCAACCACTCAGATGAGCCCAAACATCTCCAACAAAAAAAGTAATGGCATGGCACTTACCTTTAGCGAGATCAAGTTTTATATTGGCTCTTGTTGACTGGTAAATCCCTCTTGACACTTGAACAACAATATTAAGAAACGGTTACCCTGTCCTAATTATGAATTATGTGAACTTTTCTGTGCTGATCCTTAATATCTAACGTCTTACAGAAGGTAGGAAGATCGCATTTACCAGCAATGCTCTTTGAGCACACCACCTCGCTTGCTTGGTTTTGCTGTTGCAGTCACCGGCTTGTTCTATTGGGCCCGGAACGCGGCGTGATCTCATTGGATCCACACAACTCGCTGCTCGCCGAGTGAAGAACTAATCGCTATGCTCGTAAGTCCCGCCTCTTTACCCTTGAATGGAGAACGCTGATTGGTCCACGTGCCAACCGGTACGCGCGAGTGGTCAGTCGTGTAACTAAACACGGATCTGATTGGTCCACGTGAAATAGGGGAACATAACTGCTGTGCGACAAGTTGTAGTTTTTGATGGCAGCGACGGGAGCACAACGAATTTCTGCGATTAGATTCGTTTGAACAGTTCTTTTCAAAGAACCGATTCAGTGATTCTTTTACGTTATTCTATGTATGTATTACTTGTTATAAAACGGCCCAATTATGTTATACGGCATATTTCTGTTTATTACGTTCTTCAATTAGGGTTTAAAATAAAATGATATTTATTAAACCACCTTTCTTCATATGTGCGTTTATGTTTTGCGTGAAACATTTCTGCAATAAAAGTAACTGACTTTTCGCCTCATCACGATGAAAGAGACGAGATAACCTGCATTCATTCAGTGCTTTGTTGACACATGAACCGGATACGATCAGTCCGATTCGTGAACCGGTTCTAGAGATTCATTAAAAAGATCCGAATCAAAAGAACAGTTCGTTCAAGAATCGGACATCGTTAATTAACTTTTGTTGTATTATGTCTTTTTGGCCATATTAATAACTTTTGAAAATATACATTTAAATCAAACATGTATGCATTTTTTCTTATTATTTTCTGTTTGGTTTTAAACAGCATCAGTTATTTAATTTACATTATATGTTGAAATAAATGTTATCAAGTTAATTTGTGGCTTGTTGTGTCCAACCTTAATTATATTATTGCGAATACAGCTAAAAAACAGAAAACAAGAATATCCTGACACTAGTCACATGACCGTGATGTGAGTCACATGATTTTGCTAAACAAGAACTGTTTGGAAAATGGCAGCGTTCTTACAGTGGAGACGATTTGTGTTTTTCGATAAAGAAACGGTGAAAGATCCGAGCGAAAATGGGAAAAATTTCCAACTACCGGTGGGAATAGCGGCGTGTGATTCAGGTCGAGGACACATTGTGCTTGGAGATATCCTTAAAATGCTGAAGTCATGCTTGAGGCTAGTTAGCAATGATGACACTGATAAACAATAATACTACGGATATTTCATAATTATAGTTGTATAAGTCATAAATCGTAGCATATTTTAATAGGTTGCAACAAGTCTGCTTTCTAAAATGGATTATAGCATGTGTTTTCTTTTATATGTTTCATAATTCCAACATTCAGTCCTTTCTGGCTGATTATATATATGGTGATTTCAGTTATGCCATATGATTGTTTTCTTTGACTCATATAATGCACATATGGATGGGCAGATTTGGTTTTTGACCCGCTCCCTGCAGCTGTCCAGCTTTCAGGCTTATAAACTGCGCGTGACACACCTGTACCAGCTGAAACAACACAACATCCTGGTGTCTGTGGGTCAGGACGAGCCTGGCATCAATCCTCTGGTGAGAATCAGACAGGTGTCAGCGCAAGAAATTAAGCTTTAGAAATGTAAGTTGATTTCTAGAGTTTCTGTGTTTGCCCATCAGGTGAAGGTGTGGAACCTTGATAAGAAGGACAGCGGCAGTCCTCTGTGCACCCGGATATTCCCTGCCATACCTGGAAACAAACCCACTGAAGTGTCTTGTCTCAGTGTACATGAAAACCTTAATTTCATGGCTATAGGTAGGAGTTGTTGTTTTTTTTAAATTCACAAATCAGAGATATTGTAGTTACTTAAAACTTAAACCATTTAAAAACTTGTCAGTTACTTGAAAGAAAAGGGAAATAAAACAAAATTATAATAATATAAAATTATATATAATATTATACATTTAAAAAAAAAAAATTTCACTTAGTCTAACTATATTTAAAAACACAGAAACTAATATTAAAAAAAAAAAAAAAAAAAAAAAAAACATAACAAAATGAAGTAAAATTAAAATGAAAACCAAAAATAAAAAAGTAATTCAAAACTTTAAAATTTTAATTATACTAAACTAACACTGTCACAACATGTCTCTTTAAAAGAGTGCAAAACTGGCACTGAAAATCACAATCTGAGGTCTCCCCCAAAATGAGAAATCTTATATAAGCTTGTATACTGTAATTATTCAGATTGATAATTTATTTTAACTAATTTAATTGATTTGAGTATTAGCTAGTATTTTATATTTTTTGAAAAAACTTTTCATAAAGGTAATAATTCCTCTATAGTTAAATGTTTGAGGGCAGCTAATAATGATTTTGTAAAAATAAATAAACATAACTCTAAATCACTTCTTATGTGAATAATTTCAGTGAAACTAAATGGCCTTTTCAACACATTTTTTTCTGTAATATAATGCATTTCAAAGTGAAACAGAAAATTTAGTTGAGAATTAATTTTTTTTTTTTTCCATCAATAATAGATTTTCTGCTGACTAATATCTGTGTTGAATGCTCAGGTTTTACAGATGGCAGTGTTGTGCTGACGAAGGGTGACATCACCAGAGACAGACACAGTAAAACTCTCAGCCTCCATGAGGGCAACTGTCCAATCACAGGCCTGGCTTTCCGACAGGCCGGCAAAGTCACACACCTGTTTGTCGCCACTCTAGAAAAAGTGCAGGTATATGTTAGTTACATGGAATGTGATTTTTTTTTTTTTTGTCTTTGTAATAAAACTGTGTGAATGCAGCTGAAAATGATAACAAACTGAAAGCAGGATTATTCATATGTTGACAGTGTTACACATTATCAGTGAAGGAGTACCCTCGTATAGAACTGGACACGCACGGCTGCGCCCTCCGCTGCTCGGCACTCACAGACCCCTCGCAGGACTCGCAGTTCATAGTGGCTGGAGATGACTGTGTGTATTTGTACCAGCCTGATGAGAGAGGGCCCTGTTTTGCTTTCGATGGGCACAAGCTTCTTACTCACTGGCACAGAGGCTATCTGCTGCTGATCACACACAATAACAAGTCACCCAGCAAGTAAGAATCATTGTATTGCATTCTCGCTTTAACCTTTTTTTAATATGCATTCACATTTTTGACATTTCATTTGTACAGATCTGAATTTGGTAGCAGACAGACATCCCCTACAGAAAAACACATCTTGACCATTTATGACCTGGACAACAAGTTTATCGCTTACAGTGCGGCGTTTGATGATGTCATTGATGTTCTGGCAGAATGGGGCTCTTTTTATGTCCTAACAAGAGACAGAACACTGTATATGCTGCAAGAAAAAGACACACAGACCAAGCTAGAGGTTAGAATAGTGTTCTTATCATTAAAAGAACGTTGTTTTTTTTGTAAACCTAAAATATAAAGTAATATACATTACCGATCAATAATGTATTATTTAGATGCTGTTTAAGAAGAACCTGTTTGTGATGGCCATTAACTTGGCTAAAAGTCAACATCTGGACAATGATGGATTGTCTGAGATATTCAGACAGTATGGAGACCATCTCTACGTCAAAGGGGATCACGATGGAGCTATTCAGCAGTATATTCGGTTGGTTTGCAGTTGAGATTTCTAGGTACACATTTTATTTAAATTCAAGTAAGTCATGGTTACATCCTGATCTTCTTTCTCTCTTAGCACCATTGGGAAGCTTGAGCCCTCATATGTAATCCGTAAATTTTTGGATGCACAGAGGATACATAACTTGACAGCGTACCTACAGGCCCTCCACAGGCAGTCGCTGGCCAACGCTGACCACACTACTCTACTACTCAACTGTTACACCAAACTGAAGGACAGCTCCAAGCTGGAAGAGTTTATAAAGGTCTGTAGAAAAATTATTTTAGCCTGAATGTGCATTTAAGCTTTTTGAATGACCCCTGACCACTGACAGTGCTTTGTATACTCTGCATCCCTCCTGTGAATACAGAGCAATGAAAGTGAGGTGCATTTTGATGTTGAAATTGCGATCAAGGTCTTACGTCAGGCTGGTTATCACAGTCATGCCGTTTTTCTGGCAGAGAAACACATGCACCATGAATGGTATCTAAAGATCCAGCTAGAGGATTTGAAGGTAAATACAGCTTGTGCTATGATATAAACTGTTATGAAACATGCTTTTCAACGAGTTTAGGTAAGCTTATACTTTTTCATTTTGTCTTCAAAAACTTTTCTCTGCCTTGCTCTTGCCAGAAAATATATATATTAAATAATTTTCCCCTTTTTTATTAACCTTTTCAGAATTATCAGGAGGCTTTACGCTACATAGGACGGTTACCATTTGATCAGGCAGAGAGTAATATGAAGCGTTATGGTAAAATTCTAATGCACCATGTACCTGAGAGTTCCACCATCCTCTTAAAACGCCTCTGCACTGACTATCAACCTAACAAAAACTCAACCGACAGGGACAGTCTGGACAGGCCTGCGGAAAACAAGGTCATTCACTTGGATTAGCAATAACACCTTTAAATAATCTGACATTCAAGAACATAGTGAGTTAAGCCAAATTACTTGAGATTTTATCTTAAAATGTTCTTACTTTTTTACAGGCCAATCCAGAAGAGTTCATCCCAGTCTTTGCCAATAACCCACGAGAGCTGCGAGCGTTCCTGGAACACATGATCGAGGTGGATCCGTTCTCACCTGAGGGAGTTTATGACACTCTGCTAGAGCTCAGACTGCAGGACTGGGCACATGAGCAGGACCCAGGGGTAAAACATGCTTTATGCAATCTGTACACATACCACACATGTCTCATTATGTTATATTATGTTATTATTGACAACATCTGAACCTGAAGAATTTGACTTATTTATTAGATATTTTTTTATTAGATATTAGATATTTTAATTTAATTATGGCATTTATTATTATTATTATTATTATTATTATTATTATTATTATTATTATTATTATTAATAATTATTTTAAGCAATTAATAAAAGTTTGGTAGTCCATAAAACTTATTTTACCATATTTAAGACAATTCTGCAGATTCTCAAATCTGAAAATGAAAATAAATATTTCATACTGAACATTATAATACATTGTGTATATATAACGCATAGTATTATGTAGCATTCAACACAATTGATTTTAGTTTTTTTTTTTTTTTTAATTAAAAAAAAAATAATTTTTAAATAATTTTTAGTATTTAGACCGTTTACATTTTTTTTAAAGCTTATTGTCACTGGCCAGAATTTTAATATCAGTACGTCCCTAGAAAAAAATACATATTCCATAGCTATGCCATTGCTATCACATTGTAACTGCATTATAAAATACAATCTCAAGACCATTTTAACATTTTTTGGGTACATTTGGATTGCTTACTGTAAAAGCATATACTGCAGGAAACCCATCACTCTTTCTGTCTTTTGTCTGACAGAAGAAGAAAGTCCTGCAGGAGGCAGCACTGTCCCTGCTGAGAAGTGACCACACTGTGTTTGACAAAGCCCTGGTGCTCTGTCAGATGCACAACTTCAAGGAAGGAGTGCTGTATCTGTATGAAAAGGGCAAACTGTAAGCACTATTTCCAATCACTGTATCACTTACTCAGAAAGTGCTATAAAATCTACACAACTGCTACAAGTCTTCTACAGCCATACTATAGCTTTGTGTGACAACAGACCACAGTTACTACAGCTGCATTACATTTAGCTTTCATCTATTAACTGCAGAAAAATAAGTGACAGAACAGCCTGTTTCTGCAGGTACCAGCAGATCATGCATTACCACATGCAGAATGAGGAGTACGGGAAAGTCGTGGAGGCCTGTAAACGCTACGGGGACAGTGAGGTGTGTTTGTGGGAACAGGCTCTGGGTTACTTTGCACGCAAAGAAGAAAACTGCAAGGCCTACATTAGTGAAGTCCTGCAGCACATTGATGAAAATAACTTGATGCCTCCACTTCTGGGTGAGTAAAAGGATACAAAAAAGTTTGTGGTCAACATCTCTTTTGTGTTTTTCACCTATAATTGCGTGACCTTTTCACACAATTCATTCTTTTCCGGTCATGGTGTAAAATGTGAACCAACTCTTCAGCATAATTTTGACTTTATATGAATGTCTGTGTTGCAGTGGTGCAGACTTTGGCTCATAATTCCACAGCATCGCTGTCAGTCATAAAAGACTACCTGATAAATAAACTGGAGCGGGAGACCCAGCAGATTGAGGAAGATGAAAGGAAGATTCGACAGTATAGAGAGGAGACAGCCCATCTTCGCACTGAGATACAGGAACTTAAAACGTGGTGAGTGAATTAAGTCAACAGCATTTAAAAAATGGATGCTACAGTTGATAGTATAGGAACACCATTGTATATTTAAAAAAAAATACATTGCTCTTTCAGTGCAAAGATCTTCCAGAAGACCAAGTGCAGCATGTGCAACAGCCCACTAGAGTTGCCATCTGTGCACTTCCTGTGTGGCCACTCTTTCCATCAGCACTGCCTAGAGAGCTTTGCAGAGAGTGAGGCCGAGTGCCCCACTTGCACCCCTGAGAACAGGAAAGTGATGGACATGTTGCGTGCGCAAGATCAGAAACGAGATCTGCACGACCATTTCCACAGACAGGTACTGGTTTTTCTCCTGCAGGACATTTTGAATTAATCAAAGTTGCCAGTGAACTAAATACTTAAAAATAAAAATGCAAATGAAAATTGAAAAGAATTTCTCTATCTTGTAGCTGAAATGCTCTAATGACGGCTTCTCAGTCATCGCTGACTATTTTGGCCGTGGAGTGTTTAACAAACTCACTCTGATAACGGATCCTCCTGGAGGAAAGAGTGGAGCTGGGAATCTGGAGGCTGAATTCAACAGAGATCTGCTCATTAACACCAAGAGGAATGTTTGAGAGCTGGACTGGAGTTCATATTAAAAGAAGAAGTGCTGATCTAGAGTCAGATGTCTGACTAGGGTCTGCTGCAGAAACAGCTCTACACTGCTTGAATGGCCTTTGAACAAATCCAAATTAACTTACCCCCGCAACTCATCTTCTTGATGTTGATTTATTTATAGGCTTGATAGCGGAGAGCAAGATTGTTCGGAATGTCTTCATCTGTGTAGCCTGCAAGATCAGATCAGCATAAAGTGGAAAGTATCAAAACCAACTGTGAGTGATAACTTTAAAGAACTTGCACTTCAAGACCGTGACCGTTTCAAGCTTTGAATTCAGCTGCCATAGGCACACTATAGAAGACAACTTGCACAGCTTTATCTTGCATCCCTTAATAATTTCTGTATAATATTTAATTAGAATCGCAACCATTCATTATAGCAGATAAAGCAACTAATCAACAATAATCAATGTCAAACGCCTGTAAAGGTGTCATTAATAAATGTAAAACATCATTGACTTGTAGCTTGTAATTATATTGTATTCTGTTGTATTATCTGAGATGTTTGTTGAGATGTTAATTTGTCATGAAATAAAAAAGGAAAACTTTACACAGTATTTTACATTGTAGGCCAAAGAATACTGAAATGTGTGTAAAAAAGTATTTTGAAGTCACACATTTAAAAACCTCTGAACAAATCTACTTTCATTTATTTACACCTTCACTAGTGTCTAGTTTGCTAAAACTATTTGGTGAGTTACAAAAGTTTGCAAAGCTAAACAGCTGAACCAGCAAGTAAAGGTGCTAAGAACCACATCCTGTTCTCAAGTGCTGACCCATGACGCCTTGAACCGCTGTCTCTGCCAAGAAGCTTGGTTAAAATCACCTTTTTACTCCGTGAACTTGTTTTACCCTTGTTGAAACAAGCTAAACTTTGTTTTACTTTTGACATTTACTGAACTGAAGAGTTCCCCTATCATCTTTGTCGATGGCTTTTTTTAGTATGTTTGTGAAACCAAAGAGTCTTCTCAAGCTCTGCTTAAGCCTGTGACTAAAATCATGAATCTCAGCTTTACACTCACTCAAGCTATTCTCATTTTAGTGACACAGATAAAAACCAAGCACAAAGAGAAAGTTAATTGAATCAGTAAAACCTATGTCTCCCTAGTTATATAATGCTTTTTAGTTTTCCTGTTCTTACTACTGCCATGTCCCGGCAGACTGAGGGAAACCACAAGGTTTCTCAATGACATGAGTGTGAACTATTCGATTTTAGCAGTAAACTTCTAGGACTTAGGACTTTTCTACAGCCATTCAATCTGCCTGTCAGGTATTAAATAGACAGGCGTTATCTAAGCTGAACATTTTGTATACGTTTTTGTGGACTGGAAAAAAAATGTTGCATTTGTTTTATTGTATTTAGAAACTTTTATTAACAGGAAATGGGTGTATAATAGAAATTTAATGTATAATGTTTCTGATGTGGTTTTTATTTTTAGAACGTAAAGAACAGTACATCGTGCAATTTATTATATTAGGAAATAATACAATATAAATAAAAAAGGGGCATAACGCAAATCAAATTATAAAGGACTTTAAAGTATACACAAACCTGCAATGTTTTTTAAAGCACTAACAGTAATGTAAATATTTTATTCTGGTAGCTAAAGTTGCTAATGACGTTACTATGTAATACCTTTTCTTTTTTCAATGAAAAATGAATTCAACAAACTGACGTTCTCACGCACTTCCGCTGAAGATCTCGCGAGATCCAGTTTCCTTGGCAACAGTACACCGCGTTTTCATGGAGAGGTCGGAGCGACGAAAGGTTTGTTATTATTATCGCGCAAATGTCAATAATTTAATCTTGCGTACCACGTTAATTACGTAAAACATTATATGAGACACTAACGTGGTGTATTTTATGCCTCGCTATTGAATGTGTTTCAACAATAAGCTACAGTAAAACATTGTTATTCCTTAATGCGTATGTGTCACTTTGGTCTAGAAAACAAATAATTCACCACGTCACGATGTTACGTGACGATAACGGATTGAGGTTGATTATAATAGTCCCGTAAACCAATACTAAACCAGCTGGGAAAGATTTACTTCATGGGCTGTCTCTCTAAACCAAGTATGCTGCCTACCTAGACAGCATTTTAGGGCATCCTAGACATGTCCTGAGTCAGCAGCGTTTCGATATCACTATGACTCTTAAAAATACAGTGTAGGTAGGCATCTCTCTAGGTTTTGAAACCCAGTTTTAGTAAAAACTAAAAAGTGCAAATAATATCTGCAAACAGATTCAACTCACAACCAGCCAGCCATACGACGAGAGTTTTGAGGTGAACGCAGAGGAGGCAGCCAGTGTGCACACACCATCCCCAAGACAGATAGGTCAGACTGTTTACCACTTCTTTACATTTTATCTACCATTCATCAACTGTTTTTCATGCCATTGTGTTTTTATTTCAGTTTCTAGGAGGACAGGCAGGCAGAACCAGAGCGCCATGGCCACTTATGCTGGCGATAAACTAGAAGAGGATACTAAAGTAAGTTCACTAAGTCATATTTGGTGAATGAATAAAATGAAGTTTGAATGACCTATTCACATCTGACAGCAGAAAAAGAAAGAGCCGCCACCTGGTGCCCGTGCTACTAATCAGAATGATGAAGAAGATGAGGAGGAGGAGGAGGAGGATGATGATGATGACGATGATTCTGATGACACAGAGTCTGATGAGGAGGAAGGGGAGCCCGGATCTGCTCCAGAAGGGTGGGGCTGCATATGAGACTACATATGTCTGCTGTCCAAGATATTGAGATATTGATATTAATGTTTCATTTACGATAAGCTAAGACGAAAATATATCCAGGAAGAGATATACAGTGAGGAAGTGGACTAGTGTTATAAGTTGCAACACGTTTCAGTAATATATTATATCAATAGTGCTAAGAGCATTATAGTTATAATATCTACTCAAAATAAAAAAGCTATTTTATTATTTTTGAAAATAATGTAGATGTGTGTGGATGATTTCTTGCAGTGCATATGACCCAGCTGATTATGAACATCTTCCTGTGTCAACCGAAATCAAAGAGCTGTTTCAGTACATCACACGGTTAGCATTCACAAACTTCAATCCTTCACAGCATTTGATGTGCACCTGCACATGAAACATGAACAGAAGAACATCTGGCAAACTGACCTCTTACATTTGGAACATAAAAATATCTATAGTTGAAGAAGCACAAAATACACTCTTTTGTCTTGTAGACATCTCATGGATTCTTGTTTTCTCACTAGTATTAACTGCATGACTGTTTCTTTCAGATATACTCCACAGATGATAGAGCTTGACCACAAACTAAAGCCCTTTATCCCTGATTTTATTCCAGCTGTGGGGGACATTGATGCTTTCCTCAAAGTGAGTGACAATTTTCAAATCTGAACTGGACACGAGTGTCCAATTTTCAGTTTCTGAATCTTTCCGTTCAACTCACAGGTACCACGACCAGATGGGAAAGCTGACAATCTGGGTCTCCTGGTTCTGGATGAGCCGTGCACTAAACAGTCAGACCCAACAGTGCTTTCCCTGTGGCTGTCAGATAACAGCAAACAACACAATGTTGCTGTGAGTTCACACACTCACACTAGAAGACTTAAGGTGCTTTGATGATTTTAGTCTAAGTGAAGTGAGAAAGTGATGCACATATCTTTCACAGGAAGTGAAAGTAAAGAGCATTGAAAATCCAGAGAAGAACCCCAAAGCCATAGACAACTGGATTGAGAGCATTAGTGAGCTGCATCGGTCCAAACCTCCAGCTACTGTACACTACACAAGGTAAGCACTGACATGGATCGACCACAAACATCCATGAGAGCAGAACACAACATCGGTGTCATTTTATAACAAGAGTTGTGTATTTTTCTTCAGACCCATGCCAGATATTGACAGCCTGATGCAAGAGTGGCCGCCTGAGTTTGAGGAGCTTTTGGGGAAGGTTAGATCTTGACTGAAAGTTCATGAATTAAATCTGCAAATTCAGTCATGTTCACCTTCACTTCCCCATCTGTTCACCAGGTCAATCTCCCCACCGCAGATATTGACTGTGATTTGGCAGAGTATGTCGACATTATGTGTGGTAAGTTGCATGTTTCTTACATTTACATCTTTGATGCTTTTCTAGGTTTTATTGTAATGACTGTTAATGAAACCTGTCAGGAATCCTGGACATCCCGGTGTACAAGAACCGGATTCACTCACTTCACGTCCTGTTCACACTCTACTCTGAATTCAAAAACTCACAGGTAAGTTTCAGGCATTCTACAATATTACATTAAATAATATAAAATGCTTTTCACAATCTGCAAATATTGATTACTTGTTTTGCATAATTTGTATTATGTGACATTTATTCACTTTTTTTTTTTTTTGTAAAGCACATGACTTTAGATGTTGAAGTTCTTGGTTGTATTATTGAAGAGCTGATTTTGTTTCTCCTGTGATCAGCACTTTAAATCTGTAGCAGAGGGCCAGACATCCGACACACCGCCTGCTTCACGTACAGTCACTGCTGAATTAGAAAGACTCACTTTGGATTGAAGTCTCTTTCATGGCCTATTTTCTTAATGTTTTGTTAAATGTTAATGTTTTCTCCTGTTTTGTTCTTAGCTGTTGTATCACCAGTTGAAGTTGTGAAGCTACATTGTGTTAAGCATCTTGTGTGAATTCTTCATATGTTTATGTTTAGCAGGCTTGTTTTAATAATATAAAAAAAAAACTTATTTCCTCTAAATGTAGACTTGAAGTGTATCTTCAAAACTCATCACAGCTACTCCATCAGTCCACTGCCTAATTATTTTACAGTTTGCAATGAGCTGGTCTTTTCTTATTGAAGGGTAAAACCAGAGGATGATGGGTTTCCTTGTTTTACTCCACCATATTTAGTATCACAAGATCCAGACTCTTCACAGATTTTCTTTAAGGAGATATACTGTTGAACAAAAGTATCTACTGTATAAATATCCCAGAAAAATAATACTAAATTAAACTGAATCAATAGTAAACACTGAAAGGCTTCAGAAACACCGAAAGGCATTTAGTGAAGCAGGATGACATTAAAGCCATAATCAGATTTCAATTATAAAATGCTTAAATACACTGAACCAGAGCAAGTTGTCTTTTATGATTCAGTTATTAGTCTATACTGTGTAAAACAATGTATGAGAGATTACATAATTTGAATAAAAGCAGCCCTGCCTTCTTCCTTGTTCTAACCGCTTTTTGTTTTTCCTGTCGTGGTTTTTAGTGGCTATTTTTTACTCTAAGATGACAGCAGTTTTGAGTGCAATAAAGAGCATCATATAAAGAATGTCTACAGATTTGAATGGTTTGATTAATGGTTATGAGTCATAATAAAATGCTGAATTAGCTACAAGAAGCTTTAGATCAAGAAGTCTAACTCCTGACCTACGATGACTGGATGTTACATTCATATTTGGCTGTTTTTCTTCGTTTTATTGGGCAAGTATGGCTAATCATTTCTATTGCCATATAAATAAAAGTGATAATTTCCAAAAGCTAGATATGTTACATATATATTATGTTTAATTTCCTTAATGTCGATAACTACATTTTACCTTTATGGTCATTTATATGATTTAGTATCTTTCTTGCAGAAGTATTTGTTTATTAATCATAACATACATACATATTGATTTGACAGCTAGAGAAACTGAAGTCAAAGAAGTGCAGACGGGCTTACACAGTCGTGTTGAGCTGACTGGAGAGAAGCTTGATCAACATTCTGCTGATTCTCTGCACTCAGTGGAATGGACCAAACAAAATGGATCAATAAAATGTCAATGTTTTCGGAAAAAAACCACATTCAGTGCTGCATACAGTCAATGCTGTGGCACAGCCCATTTCTATTTAAACAATAACAGCCTCATTCTGGAGAACGTGACAGCAAAGGATGAAGGAGTTTACACTGAAAAAATTATTAGAGGAAACGGAACTACAAAAAGCCTAAACTTTACATTAATTATTCAGTGTAAGTCAGACCTATCACAGTCATGCTTATTCATGTAGAATTAATCTAATTTTGCTGTAATTTTGATCATTAGTATGTTTTACTTTAAGACCCTCCAAGCAGTGTTGTAGTCGAGTCACCAACTGTCGAGTCCGAGTCGAGTCTCGAGTCCCAGTGTTCGAGTCCGAGTCCAAGTCCGAGTCACCAAAGAAGAGTCCGAGTCGAGTCCAAGTTGAGTCACCATTACCAGAGTTCGAGTCCGAGTCGAGTCTCGAGTCCCCAGTGTTCGAGTCCGAGTCGAGTCTTGAGTCCCGTATTCGAGTCTGAGTCGAGTCTCGAGCTCCCAGTGCCTACATGTCTCCACTCTGGGACCTTCAAAGAACTGATAAAATTTATTGAGTTGGTAGGCATTGAAGTCCATTATATGAAGAAAACATCCTGAAATGTTTTCCTTAAAAAAGAGATAATTTATTTTCCACTGAAGAAAAAAAGCCATGGATATCCTGGATGGCATTGGGAGAAGTAAATGATTAGGAAATTTTCATTTTTTGTGTGAACTAATCCTTTAACACTGTATTACTGAAATACAGTGCATTTTACAGGACACTGTATTTTAAAGATACTTAAAACGTAAAAATCAATACGATATGCCGAGAGAGACAGAGAGAGAGAGAGAGAGAGAGAGAGAGAGAGAGAGAGAGAGAGAGAGAGAGAGAGAGAGAGAGAGAGAGAGCGTTTGTGTGTGAGTGACCGAGTGATTTAGCGTGAGTTCGTTTGTATGTGTTCAAGTGAATGTGTTTGTGTGTGTGACGGCACGCGACTGGTCAGAAAGCAACGTGTAAGGTTAGTCTGACATGTTTCTTGTTCAGGACACCACAGGATTTTAGTGAGTCAAAATTGCGTCATCCATCTGACACAGTGACCATTGCAACAGACAAAAAAAAAAAAAAAAAAAAAAGTGTAATCTGACACAGTGTCTATCGCAACAGGCTAAAAAAATCATGTAATCTGATTTTACATGCACGAGCGTAAAGTGAGTGACGTCAGTGAGTGTGTTGTCAAGCAAAGAGAGCGAGCGGTAGCAGTGTCTGTGAGGGGAAAAAATAGATCCCGGCCAGTCTTGGGCACGAAACAGGAAAAGTGTAAAAAAAAAAGTTTTTTTTTTTATAACATATTTAGTCAAAAACAACGTGATTAATGCTCAAGTCCGATTTTGTATATCCTCGAGTCCGAGTCCAAGTACGAGTCATCAGTCCGTGAGTCCAAGTCGAGTCACGAGTCCAGAGAATGGAGTCTCGAGTCGGACTCGAGTCCAAAGAATAGTGACTCGAGTCGGACTCGAGTCCGAGTCCAGTACTCCATCACTGCCTCCAAGTACAACAGAAATTGTGGTCTCCTGGACCTCCAGCACATCTGTGACTCTCAAATGTGAAGTGAGCGGCTCATTTTTGCATCTGATGTGGAAGAGAGAAAGATTGCCTATTCGAGAGAAACACAGACACTCATTTAGTGAGAGGAACCAAACTCTACACATCAGCAACATAACCAGCTCCGATTACGGGACGTACAGCTGTATTGCTTCAAATGCATATGGAGAATCAGAAAAGCACACATATATTACCGGTGAGCAGTAGTTCATTCGTTGTGCGCCTAACATGAATCCTCAAAATGATGCCAGAATTGTAATATTCTGTTTAGGAGCAGGAATTAAACCTAAAACATCTTTAAACATGAAGACATTTCATAAAACATCTTTAATTTTCTTGTAATTTCTTGTAATTTTCTGGTTTTCTTTTAAGGTGAGAACTAAACTGTTAACCGAGGAAACATCGCTAGTGGTGGATTTACACTCGCAGGAGTTTTGGGACTGTGCATCGTGTTCTACTGCCTTTACAAAAACCATCACAGTAAGATTTTCTCCTAAATACATCAACACTGAATACATTTTGCTTTATCAAAATAATTGTTTGTTTACGAAACCAGCAGCCTTCATGGTTTAGGTTTAATCTATAACTCAGTTGATCAATATCAAGACCATGTAATCTCAGCATCTCAGTTCTCACCCAAATGTTCTCACATGAACAGTAGTAGCATGAACCACAGACACATTTTCCTCTTAACGAAACTCACCAGCTACTCTACAGATCATCCAATACCTGAAATACATGGCATGTATAGGATTATAAAAAATACTGTGTAAAGTCATTTAGTGTAGTGTATTTTACATTTGTTTTATTTTTAAGGCCAAAGGGTCGAAAATGGCAGAAGTACAGATGAGGGTAAACAAATAAATAAACAAATAAATAATGTACTTTTTTCTGAGCTGCAGTTATAACCTAACTCTTTAATACACAGGGGATGCAGACAAAGTCCATGGAATTTATCAGGTAAAGCACAAAAAAGCATAAAAATTTTTCAATATGTCAACACAATACTCAAGTAATTTTACGGGATCTTTAAGTCAAATTATAAACTCTTTGTATCTAGTGGAATTCTATGAATGATTTATGTATATAATATTTTTTATATACATATAGATAATACCTTTTTATTCTGACCACTCCTGTCTCACAGGAAGTACCTGATACTGAAGAGGTGACTTTTTCTTTGTACGTCTACACACACTTTATGACACTGAAAGATCCCAGTCAGGCCTTCGCTGCAGCGCAACACTTTGAGGACTATTCTGAGGTCGGACCCACGTGCACGGAAGAAACAGTCACTCTGTATTGGGTCACTAATGATCAGTCCACATCATATCCTGATGCTGGAGAGGACAAATGATATAAGAGCCTAAAAAGAGACAGAATAGATGAAGTTAGGCCTGCTGACAAAGTAACACTTGGGCTCTTCAGGCAGAACACTGCTGTTTTAACTTAAGGGAGATTTTATATTTTAAAGAACAACTGCAGTTACAAATATAAAACAAAAAAATTACATGTTATACCAAATACAAGTTCACATGACCATAATGTTACCGAACCCAGCCGAAGGATGAATAAAAACCTTTAATAATAATTTAATATTAACAATAATGCCTTTGCATTTATTTTGAATGCTGACATTTTTTTTTATTTGCTTAAATTATGATTATGTTTGATCTAGCTATTTTTAATTATTAATGTGCTAAAGTGTGTATTAATAAATGTTCATATCACTTCTCTCTTATTTTTTATTTTATTTATTTTACTTTAATTTGCATTTATGGGCACAAATGAAATGAGTGAATTTGTGGCTTATTTACAAAGAACCTAGGCATATGTATGTTAAGTTTCCTCTATAAACCAGAGAAATCACTGTTAAATAACCGTTTACTGAACTATATACTTTACTGTATACTTTTAGTTTATGTTGTTAAATATGTCATTGTCATCCACTTGATAAAAATAATCAAATTATATTGTTTGTTATTAGTTATTATTCTTTCATTTATTTGTTACTCCTTTACTCACATAAACATTTATTTAATCTCATATATATATATATATATATATAAAATACCATTAAAAAATACCGTTAAAAGTTTTATTGGCACTAAGAACCCCAAAGCCATAGACAACTGGACTGTACTGTACACTACATGAACATCCATGAGAGCAGAACACAACATCTGTGTCATTTTATAACAAGAGTTGTGTATTTTTCTTCAGACCCATGCCAGATATTGACAGCCTGATGCAAGAGTGGCCGCCTGAGTTTGAGGAGCTTTTGGGGAAGGTTAGATCTTGACTGAAAGGTCATGAATTAAATCTGCAAATTCAGTCACGTTCACCTTCACTTCCCCATCTGTTCACCAGGTCAATCTTCCCCACCGCAGATATTGACTGTGATTTGGTAGAGTATGTCGACATTATGTGTGGTAAGTTGCATATTAGTTAGTTTTCAGATACTCTATAAAATATTAAATTAAAAAAGGCTTTTGACAATCTGCAAATATTGATTAATTGTTTTGCTTTATTTGTATTATGTGACATTTATTCACTTTTTTTTGGAAAGCACATGATTTTAGATGTTGAAGTTCTTGGATGTATTATTGAAGAGCTGATTTTGTTTCTCCTGTGATCAGCACTTTAAATCTGTAGTGGAGGGCCAGACATCCGACACACCGCCTGCTTCACGTACAGTCACTGCTGAATTAGAAAGACTCACTTTGGATTGAAGTCTCTTTCATGGCCTATTTTCTTACATCCTGTTTTGTTCTTAGCTGTTGTATCGCCAGTTGAAGTTGTAAAGCTGCATTCTCTTCTGCATCTTAGATTGTGTGAATTCTTCATATGTTTATGTTTAGCAGGCTTGTTTTAATAAAACTCTTATTTCCTCTAAATGTAGACTTGAAATGTGTCTTCAAAACTCATCACAGCTACTCCATCAGTCCACTGCCTAATTATTTTACAGTTTGCAATGAGCTGTTTTTTTCTTATTGAAGGGTAAAACCAGAGGATGATGGGTTTCCTTGTTTTACTCCACTTCTTACATTAATAAATGTTTTATGTAACTTTATATTTAGTATCACAAGATCCAGACTCTTCACAGATATTTTTTTAGAAGATATACTGTTAAACAACAGTATAGTGTATAAATATCCAAGAAAAAAAAAATACAAAATTAAACTGAATCAATAGTAAACAATGAAAGGCTTTTGAAACACAGAAAGGCATTTAGTAAAGCAAGATGACATTAAAGCCATAATTAGATTTAAATTATATACTGAACCAGAGCAAGTTGTCTTTTATGATTTCGTTATTAGTCTATACTGTGTAAAACAATGTATGGGAGATGTTTTCTATTAGATCATTTGAATAAAAGCAGCCCTGCCTTCTAGCTTGTTCTAACCGCTTTTTATTTTCCTGTCGTGGTTTTTAGTGGCTATTTTTTTACTCTGAGGTGACAGTTTCAACTCTGCGTGCATGAAAGTGTGTCATAGATCATAGATCTTTCAACAGAAACAGAATCAAGAAAAAAAAAGAAGCATTGCATAATCACGTAATTTTCTGGTTTTCTTTTAAGGTGAGAACTCAACAGTTAACCGAGGAAACATCGCTAGTGGTGGACTTACACTCGCAGGAGTTTTGGGGCTGTGCATCGTGTTCTACTGCCTTTACAAAAACCATCACAGTAAGATTTTCTCCTAAATACATCAACACTGTGAATACATTTTGCTTTATCAAAATAATAATTGTTTGTTTACGAAACCAACAGCCTTTATGGTTTAGGTTTAATCTATATCTCAGTTGATCAATATCAAGACCATGTGATCTAAGCATCTCAGTTCTCACCCAAATGTTCTCACATGAACAGTAGTAGCATGAACCACAGACACATTTTCCTCTTAACGAAACTCACCAGCTACTCTACAGATCATTCAATACCTGAAATACATGGCATGTATAGGATTATAAAAAATACTGTGTAAAGTCATTTAGTGTAGTGTATTTTACATTTGTTTTATTTTTAAGGCCAAAGGGTCAAAATGGCAGAAATACAGATGAGGGTAAACAAATAAATAAACAAATAAATAATGTACTTTTTTTCTGAGCTGCAGTTAAACCTCAATCTTTAATACACAGGGGATGCAGACAAAGTCCATGGAATTTATCAGGTAAAGCACAAAAAAGTTAAATATGTCAACACAATACTCAAGTAATTTTACGGGATATTTAAGTCAAATAATAAACTCTTTGTATCCAGTGGAATTCTATGAATGATTCATGTATATAATATTTTTTATATACATATAAATAATACCTTTTTATTCTGACCACTCCTGTCTCACAGGAAGTACCTGATACTGAAGAGGTGACTTTTTCTTTGTACGTCTACACACACTTCATGACACTGAAAGATCCCAATCAGGCCTCCGCTGCAGCGCAACACTTTGAGGACTATTCTGAGATCGGACCCACGTGCACGGAAGAAACAGGCACTCTGTATTGGATCACTAATAATCAGTCCACATCATATCCTGATGCTGGAGAGGACAAATGATATAAGAGCCTAAAAAGAGACAGAATAGATGAAGTTAGGCCTGCTGACAAAGAAACACTTGGGCTCTTCAGGCAGAACATAGCTGTTTTAACTTAAGGGAGATTTTATATTTTAAAGCACAACCGCAGTGACAAATATAAAAAAAAAACAAAAAACTACGTTATACCAAATACAAGTTCACATGACCATAATGTAACAGAACCCAGCCGAAGCATGAATAGAAACCTTTAATAATAATTTAATATTAATAATAATGCCTTTGCATTTATTTTGAATGCTGACTTTTTTTTTTAATTTGCTAAAATTATGATTATGTTTGATCTAGGAATTATTATTATTAATGTGCTAAAGTGTGTATTAATAAATGTTCATATCACTTCTCTCTTATTTTTTATTTTATTTATTTTACTTTTATTTGCATTTATGGGCACAAATGAAATGAGTGAATTTGTGTCTTATTTACAAAGAACCTAGGCATATGTATGTTATGTTTCCTCTATAAACCAGAGAAATCACTGTTAAATAACCGTTTACTGAACTATATACTTTACTGTATACTTTTAGTTTATGTTGTTAAATATATGTCATTGTCATCCACTTGATAAAAATAATCAAATTATATTGTTTGTTATTAGTTATTATTCTTTCATTTATTTGTTACTCCTTTACTCACATAACTCCTCATGATAACTAAATTGCCCAGAATTAACATTTCCAAGGGATTTTTTATTTGCTTATTTTGTATCTTAATGGTTACAAATATAATGTTAATAATTGAGATTTATTTAATCTCATATATATATATATATATATATATATATATATATATATATATACATGTATATATATATGTATATATACATGTATATATATATATATATATATACATGTATATATACATATATATATATATATACATGTATATATACATACATGTATATATATACATATATATATATATATACATATATATATATATATACATACACACATATACACACACACACACACACAGTATATATACACAGATATTAACGCACACACAGTGGTTCAATACATAATGTAATTGGATTTTTATTAATGCCTAAAGTCACAAATAGGCTGTAGACTTGTTGAACCTTTGACACTTATTTACTATCAAATGCTATATAAAATAAACAAAAATACAGAACCAAAATGTAGGCCCAGATATTTTAATAACAGGCAGATGAGGGAACATGTGTTTACCATTAAAAGTTTTATTGGCACTAAGAACCCCAAAGCCATAGACAACTGGACTGTACTGTACACTACACATGAACATCCATGAGAGCAGAACACAACATCTGTGTCATTTTATAACAAGAGTTGTGTATTTTTCTTCAGACCCATGCCAGATACTGACAGCCTGATGTAAGAGTGGCCGCCTGAGTTTGAGGAGCTTTTGGGGAAGGTTAGATCTTGACTGAAAGGTCATGAATTAAATCTGCAAATTCAGTCACGTTCACCTTCACTTCCCCATCTGTTCACCAGGTCAATCTCCCCACCGCAGATATTGACTGTGATTTGGTAGAGTATGTCAACATTATGTGTGGTAAGTTGCATATTAGTTAGTTTTCAGATACTCTATAAAATATTAAATTAAAAAAGGCTTTTGACAATCTGCAAATATTGATTACTTGTTTTGCTTTATTTGTATTATGTGAAATTTATTCACTTTTTTTGTAAAGCACATGATTTTAAATGTTGAAGTTCTGGGTTGTATTATTGAAGAACTGATTTAGTTTCTCCTGTGATCAGCACTTTAAATCTGTAGCAGAGGGCCAGAAATCTGACACACCGCCTGCTTCACGTACAGTCACTGCTGAATTAGAAAGACTCACTTTGGATTGAAGTCTCTGTCATGGCCTATTTTCTTACATCCTGTTTTTGTTCTTAGCTGTTGTATCGCCAGTTGAAGTTGTAAAGCTGCATTCTCTTTCTGCATCTTAGATTGTGTGAATTCTTCATATCTTTATGTTTAGCAGGCTTGTTTTAATAAAACTCTTATTTCCTCTAAATGTAGACTGGAAATGTGTCTTCAAAACTCATCACAGCTACTCCATCAGTCCACTGCCTAATTATTTTACACTTTGCAATGAGCTGTTTTTTTCTTATTGAAGGGTAAAACCAGAGGATGATGAGTTTCCTTGTTTTACTCCACTTCTTACATTAACAGATGTTTTATGTAACTTTATATTTAGTATCACAAGATCCAGACTCTTCACAGATATTTTTTTTAGGAGATATACTTTTAAACAACAGTATAGTGTATAAATATCCCAGAAAAACTGAATCAACAGTAAACAATGAAAGGCTTCTGAAACACCAAAATGCATTTAGTGCAGCAGGATGACATTAAAGCCATAATCAGATTTAAATTATACACTGAACCAGAGCAAGTTGTCTTTTATGATTTCGTTATTAGTCTATACTGTGTAAAACAATGTATGGGAGATGTTTTCTATTAGATCATTTGAATAAAAGCAGCCCTGCCTTCTAGCTTGTTCTAACCGTCATTTTTATTTTCCTGTCGTGGTTTTTAGTGGCTATTTTTTTACTCTGAGGTGACAGTTTCAACTCTGCGTGCATGAAAGTGTGTCATAGAAACAAGATCTGCAAATTTGAACAGTTTGATTAATGGCTGCCAATGTTAATAAAATGCTAATTTAGCTATTGAAACATTAAGTCTAACTTCTGACTTACGATGTCTGGATGTTTCATTTATATTTGGCTGTGTTTCTTTGCTGTATTTGGTAAGTATGGCTAATAAATTCTATAGC
The DNA here is from genome assembly GCF_018340385.1 of Cyprinus carpio. Classification (NCBI taxonomy): domain Eukaryota; kingdom Metazoa; phylum Chordata; class Actinopteri; order Cypriniformes; family Cyprinidae; genus Cyprinus; species Cyprinus carpio. The sequence continues at coordinate 11,492,423 of NC_056581.1, read as the reverse complement.
TAATAAATATTGCAGAGCTTCTGTTTTATTTTTGCTATTAATGCACATGTGGTTTGTAATATATAAATTAAATACACTGTAGAAAGCTATGTAGTATGTTTACTTAAAGAGAATAATTTCATATTTTTAGGCCAATTATTTACATGTATGGTCATTCATACATAGATATAGTTTAACTTTTTCTTTTGTTTGTTTGTTTATTACATATTGTATTACATATAACATATTGCTTTGACAGCGAAAGAAACTGAAGTCAAAGTGCAGACGGGCTTACACAGTCGTGCTGAGCTGACTGGAGAGAAGCTTGATCAACATACTGCTGATTCTCTGAGCTCAGTGGAATGGACCAAACAAAATGGGTCAATAATATGTCAATGTTTTAGGACAAATACCACATTCAGTGCTGCATACAGTCAATGCTGTGGCACAGCTCATTTCTATTTAAACAATAACAGCCTCATTCTGGAGAACGTGACAGCAAAGGATGAAGGAGTTTACACTGAAAAAATTATTAGAGAAAACGGAACTACAAAAAGCCTAAACTTTACATTAATTATTCAGTGTAAGTCAGACCTATCACCATCACGCTTATTCAAGTAGAATTCATCTAATTTTGCTGTAATTTTGCTCATTAGTATGTTTTACTTTAAGACCCTCCAAGTGCAACAGAAATTGTGGTCTCCTGGACCTCCAGCACATCTGTGACTCTCAAATGTGAAGTGAGCGGCTCATTTCTGCATCTGATGTGGAAGAGAGAAGGGTTGCCTATTCTAGAGAAACACAGACACTCATTTAGTGAGAGCAACCAAACTCTACACATCAGCAACATAACCAGCTCCGATTACGGGACGTACAGCTGTATTGCTTCAAATGCATATGGAAAATCAGAAAAGCACACATATATTACCGGTGAGCAGTAGTTCATTCGTTGTGCACCTTACATAAATCCTCAAAACGATGCCAGATTGTAATATTCTGTTTAGGAGCAGGAACTAAACCTAAAACATCTTTAAACATGAAGACATTTCATAAAACATCTTTCAACAGAAACAGAATCAAGAAAAAGAAAGAAGCATTGCATAATCATGTAATTTTCTGGTTTTCTTTTAGGTCAGAACTCAACAGTTAACCGAGGAAACAGCGCTGGTGGTAAAACTCAGTCTGATCAGATTGTGCTTTCAAGTGGACTTACACTTGCAGCAGTTTTGGGACTGTGCATCGTGTTCTACTGCCTTTACAAAAACCATCACAGTAAGATTTTCTCCCAAATACATGTTCATAAATGTTGCTTTAGCAAACTAATTGTTTATGAAACCCACATTCTTCATGATTTAGATTCATTCTGTGACTCAGATCATGAACCTCAATACCACGTAATCTCAACATCTCAGTTCTCACCCAATTGTTCTCAAACACACCAGTTTGAAAAAAAAATGAAATATGAATTATAGAAACACAAAAACCAGACAAATTGTCCCCTTTAAAAACTCCCCAGCTATTCTGCAGTCTACCTAAAACATGAAATACAATTACAGCAATTATTACATTTCATTTCTAGTTATGGGGGAAGTCGTGGCCTAGTGGTTAGAGAGTTTGACTTCTAACCCTAATGTTGTGGGTTCAAGTTTTGAGCCGGCAATACCACGACTGAGGTGCCCTTGAGCAAGGCACCGAACCCCCAACTGCTCCCCGGGCGCCGCAGCATAAATGGCTGCCCACTGCTCCGGGTGTGTGTTCACGTGTGTGTGTGTGTGTGTGTGTGTGTTCACTGCTGTTTGTGTGCACTTTGGATGGGTTAAATGCAGAGCACGAATTCTGAGTATGGGTCACCATACTTGGCTGTATGTCACGTCACTGTCACTATTTTGTAAAGAATGTCTTACTGTTGTTGTTTTTTAGGGCAAAGAGCAGAAAATGGCAGAACTACAGATGAAGGTATTAAAAATTAATCTATCGAACTATCTATAAGCTTGTATTAATTATATACTTATACCGGTTGTAATTGTATAATATCTGTGAAATATACTTCACAGGGGGTGCAGACAATGACCATGGTATTTATCAGGTAATAGACAATCAAAAGCATTAATAAACAGATGTGTAATAATGAATTTAGTACATATTTAGATGAACGTTAATATGATGAACATTTAAGGCTCCATTTTCATTATCTTAAAGACCCTATAAAAAATACAAAAAGTTTTTTGTGGCTTTTATTTCATATATAGTTTACTACCTTTGAGGCTTCTATGTTAATGGACTCATGGGCATCTCCCAAAAATGCCACTGTCGAGTCATTTCATTGGGTCTTTAAGTCATGAAAAACATATTAATAATACCTGTTTACTCCGACCACTCCTGTCTCTCAGGAAATACCTGTCACTGAAGAGGTGACTCCTTTACCGTACGTCTACACAGACTTCATCAAGCCGAAAGAGAGCAGTCAGGCCTCCGCTGCAGCGCAACACTTTGAGGACTTTGGTTACTCTGAGGTCGGACCCACATGCAGGGAGGAAACAGTCGTTCTAGATGAACGTGTGTCTAATGAACAGTCCACAGCGTGTCCTGATGCTGGAGAGGAGTAACAACTGATATAAGAGACTACAAAACATGTTGGAGTAAAAACAGCGAATACTAACACACGCTTTCATGTTCCTGAATGTTACGTCCTGATCAACCACTAGAGGGCAGCAAAAACAGCTGAAAACACAAAAGGTGCAAAGCTGTCATCGGAGTGGCATCAATGTACAAAAGTTAAACGGTACAACCATGTACCTTATTTACACCTAAATGATGCATATTAATAGCTTAAATGTAAATATTAATATTAATTAATAGTACATGATAATACCTAAAGTATACATATTAGTATCTTTTTAATGGCCACCGCATCTGACATATTTTTTTTACTTTTTTTTTTTTTTTTTGTCCTGAGACTGTAGCAGCTCTACCATTTTTAACCATGATGGTTTCCGATTATTACAGACACAGAAACAACATTTTTGATGGACAAATCATCTTCATGATTACTGTTACATTCAATAGGCTAAGCATCATTCTGAAAAATAACAAAGTGTTTTCTCTTTTGCACTTGGCACTGGATCAAACATAGCATGAACACATTATACAGACTTGATAAGTACATAATAAAAGGACTTCATTAAGTACTTCAGTGTCTTGCAATAATGTCAAGGAAACAATGTTTGAAGTGACACATATGCACACTGTGAGAGGTCGTAAGTGTCCACCCTACTCATTAGTGACTGTCATACACAGTGATTAGATAAATGACGTGTGCCTTTCAGAGCAATTTGGAACGAAAGTGGTTTGTCTTGCATGACTAACTCTGTTAAAGGTTCTGTATATAAATTATGACATGTCATGGAGTAAGCAGCATTGATGTTAAAAGGCAAATCTAGATGTCAGTAAAGAGGTGCACTCTCACAGTGCACAGTAAGAGACCAAAACAGGTCAAAGCATTTGAGAGACAGCTGTCAGTCATCTGTCTCACCAATTCTTTCATTTACATTTTAAGAGTAGAGTACCTTCATGTATACCTAATGTCTTTAGGTATAATGGAATGTCTTTATTTGGATAACTCAAACAACCAGGAATACATACTGCAACAGGATGCAAAGAATTCTGTAGGTTCCTTTCTTTGTTTTTCCTTCAGAAAAGCCAAAAAATAAAACTATTTCCTTTAAACAAATGTTAACTTTACATTCTCACTTTTTGTAAGTGTGCTTAATTTGTTACACCCATGGAATGCTGGGAAATGATACTTACAAACAGAAGGGGGATATACAGTGTAAGTGTTTAATAATTTAACTTTAATCTCCTGTGATATAAACAGAAAATAATAATAATAATAATAATAATAAAAAAACAGAGGTTTGGGGGACAGTGTTAATTAAAGATCTCCTAAACAACTACAATAAGTGTAAACAGATATTTATATACAAAATTGCACATATAATTTGGGATTTAGAAAAAAAAAAAAAAAAAAACAATGTGTGGAAAATAATTTGCATTGCTCGTTTGGGGATAAATAAATCACAAAGCGAACTCGCCAGACTCAGACACTCCAGAACAAAGGAATAGACTAAATGCAATGCAGGTATCAGGAATAAAAGGTTTGTGTGGTAAACAGATGCACTCTGATCCGAAGGTTTAAAATCAGCGATTAAGCCCTATCTGGCAACCCTGAGACAAAACCAACCCCATTTCAGCACGTTTGACTAAGCTGAACATTCACTTGCATTAATGGACCAAATCAGACTATGAGCACCATAAGGCTCCGGAGACCCTCGTTCAAGTGCGTACAAACTGCAGGGTTTTGATTTTCACTAAAGCTACAGCATCATTTGAGATTCACCTTTGATTACTGAATAATACCAACAGAGTTAAATGCAACTATTTTTAACAAAAAGAGGACCCAAAATCCTGTGAGATGCTTTCATGATCCATTGTGTGCATTACTAAATTAATAAAATGATATGCTACAGATGAACAATCACAATCGCATTGAATAAAGAGAAAAAAAACTACACGTTTAGAAGAGAAAAAATAATTTCACAGCATTTAAAATGTTCAATTTATATTCTGATAAACACTGTTGCCATCCATGGTTTACATTGTCGTAATAACATATACATTATCTATTGTTATTCAAAGAAGCTTCATATTACACCATTAAGAGCTTCACTGTGATATTCAGTTTCTCTCTTCTGAAAATCCCCCTCTGTGTCCACCATCTGGTTGAACACAATTTGTGAATAATTTCTCAAATATACAAAAGTGCTCAGTCTTCAAGAAAGCGTAAAAAAATGTCTATCTGGCCCGAAAAGCCTCTTCCCTTTTTTTAAGGCAAGTGGTGACCAGTAGGTCAAAAGACTCTTGCCACAGAACCGTGCTGTATCAACTCCCATTAAATATTGCAACAAATAATACCCCCTGCATTTGAAACGAGTGAGCAGAGTTAATGGCTTTTGGCATTTGTAGTTTCCACAAATGGTCGAGCTTTACAATTAATGTACAAGGACGGGAATATCTCTCAACTATACATGGAAAGGGCACAAATGACATAAGTATGCGGCATGAATGTGTGGACAGGAAGCTAAGGTCATGTTGATAAGTGCAAAGCATGCCAAAAAAAAACAAAAACAAAAAAAAATTAATAAAATAAAATGATCCACTACATTTATGGAAAAGCAGGACCACTTGCAGACCTTGTCCTTTTGGCCCTCATTTCTCTCTGAATTGTAGTTGAGGTACTGTAAACACTTTAGAGGGTGCTCAAGGGAGGCTGAACAACTCTTCAACGAATGATTCACAAACATCAGGCTCCTTCCTGTTATCTGAACAAAGCTGAAACACACTCAATTCAGATTTGGTAGAATCCTCAGCCAATTAAAGTTGAGTTCCAAGAATTTCAGAACTCTTGTCGGATTAAAATTAGCAGATTCTGGAACTGGACGGAAACATGCACTCATTACCTTTCATTCTCGCCAACACAACAGCGACGACACAATATGATACACCAGTACCAGTAAAATCTCTTTTCCAAAATGATTTTTAGACAAAGTTATATACCATCTTTATAAATATTTTCTGTGCTGTTGTGTCCTCTATCAATATAAATAGCAAAATATAGTGTCATATTTCTTACCCCGTATCCATTTACACTAACTAAAGCATCTTAAAATCACCAGATTCTTTTCTGAAAGGATCCATTAGAAATAATGTACAATTGGAACTAAATTTTTCAACAAAATGGACTTCTGTACAAAACAAAATTAACAAAATAATACAACAAAAAGCAACACAATCAATGTGCGTGTTGTTAGCCACAGGAGTGCATAGATGCTAGAGAGTTTGTGAAATGAGTCTGGGAGATGTGTGAAACAACCGATTGGGTGAAAAGTGAAGAAAGCTTTTTTTTTTCTTGGATGTGGAGATGGGGTGTGGAAATCATCCGCGATGATCAGACCTACTTCTTTGACCTTTCACTCGAAATCCCAACCGAAGATTGTTTGAAGAAGAATACTTGGTTATAAATTTTGTGTCCTTTTTTTTCCTTAAATTAAAAAGCTAACCAATAAATATACAAACAAAGAGTCCACTTTTTTGTTGAGACCAAAAATGCTTCTAACACTTTGTGGTGTACATTCAGGAACATTCATATTGAAAGTGAAAAATGCAATGTAAAATAAACAAACTGAAAAAAGAAAAAAATAATCACTGTAAGAGTTAACAATAAACATTGCCATAATAATAATTTATGTTATATTACAAATTATTCCTATGTGTGTTTTTTTCTCCAGTCCAAGGTCCCTGCCAGGGTAAGGTGATTATTAATTTTTTTTTTTTTTTTTTTTTCTTTTGAGGGAATCCAGATGTAAGGTCCAGACTGTTACTGTTTCTCTATCTTACACTGGCTATAAATGTCCTCTAGTGTGTCTCCTTGAACTAGCGCTGAGAGAAAAAGAGAAAGAGCTGATGTTAAAAGATTTTTAAACATCTTCTTCATTTTGCACCACAAGAAGTAAGAAACCCTGATGACAGTTTCATAATGATCATTTTTGAACTTAATGGCCCATTAGCCGCATTATTGTTCATGGATTCTTCTGCATAAATTGTAAGAATAGACATTTTACCCAGCAACAGAATATCTAACAAAGTAGTGAGTATTATGCAGCCTATTCATTTAAAAATATCTTTTCTTTTTTCTGATAAGAAAGATAGTTCTTCTATTTAAGCATGCAACATTATTAGCAAAGCAACAGACTTTTTAATCTCTTCCAGGAGCTTTCTTGCAGGTGCAGAGCAACGGAATAAAAAAATAAAAAGCAGTAGCATTGTCAAACGGGTTCAAAATGCCCTCATATTAATCATCATGTCACTGCATGCTTTTTCATATTCCTCTCGGGGGTCACGCTAATGCAAATTTCATGAGAAAGTTTATGTGTTTCACTCAGGGGAGACCATCAGCAACATGGCTCTGCTGTCAAACATGATTGATGTAACAGGCTGCAGTGGTTGGCCTCTGAGGTAATGCATATGCAAGAGACTATTAGAATATGCAAATGAGGTGATATCTGAGCATAAAGGCGCCGCTCAGGTCCTCTGGATGGATTAGGAACTTTTCTGCTACCTGAGAAATACTCGCCAAACTCCTGCTCCAGTTTCATGGCACGGTCGTATGTCTTTTTGGCCTGTTCCTCTGTCAACCTTTTATTCATCTCCCTGAAACACACAGGTTTTAGAAGTGTATCAGTCCCTGAGTCTGAGCGCAGAGGAATTTTTATTATTTATGGTATATATACGGCATCATAGAGGTGTGTGGTAAACTTACATTAAGGACTCGATGGATCTAGGCTTTATAAAGATGGCAATGGGGTAGAGTTGTGCTACTTGTAGTCGTTTTATCGCATTCCCAGACACGTCAAGTATGCAGTGCTTTCCCTAGAAAAGCAAAAAGGACTTGCTAAATGCTAGGAAGCTGAACAGTAGAGTAAGGGGCCGTACACAAAAGACACATTCAAGGGCACAAGGACAAGTGTTGGCCTATGAGATGTTTAGCAAGGAAAAGTCTTGTGAATAATGGGCTCTAAGATATAAAGTTTGACTCTTTACCGCATTACTGGCAAGTACTGTACATCTGGAACATGCTAAACTGGCTAGGCAACCCAAATTGTGAAATCTACGTTAGGCAAGGCAAGCTTATTTACATAATGTAGAACATTTCATTCACAATGGAAAATCAAAGTGCTAATAAAATATAAATATTAATATAGAAATAGTAATAGTAAACTAATAGTAAACTACTTACCCTCTCAGCCACGTATTTGACAGACTGTACACTGGTTCCATACAGATTGTCATTGTACTGTCCAGCCTCAATGAACTTGTGCTCTTGGATGTCTTTCTCCATCTGCTCTCGTGAGGGCACAAAGTGATAATCTCTCCCATCCACTTCATAATCCCGCTTTGCTCTGGTCGTATCTGAAATGGTTAAAAAAAATCTTTAGTTTTTGGTACACTTGGGTACTCAGTTCTACAACACATAGAAATCATTATTATTTACATACACATTCATAAGAAATACCTTAAGTTGTCAGAGCATGGAGTGCACGTCTAATTACAATTACAAATATACTATTACATGTCTATCTTTCAGGGTGACATACTAAGAGATAGAGATTTCTAAGCAGAAATACCCATAGATCCCACTGACTGGATGAACTGTATACTACAGGGAAGAACTATTACATTTTCTACTTATAATCTTGCTCATTGCAGACTAATATTCTCACTTACCTTCTTGATCAGAACTGTTAGCCGCTTTTTAAAATTATGAACAAACAAAAATGGTTAAATAAAAGTGGAAAACTGAAAAACAAAACAATAAATAAACTGTTTAAAGGGGTCATATGATGCTGTTAAAAAGAACATTATTTTGTGTATTTGGTGTAATGAAATGTGTTTATGTGGTTTAAGGTTCAAAAAACACATTATTTTCCATATACTGTACATTATTGTTTCTCCTCTATGCCCCGCCTTCTGAAACGTGTTGATTTTTACAAGGCTAATCAGTCTGAAAAGCGAGGTGTGCTGTGATTGGCCAGCTATCCAGTGCGTTGTGATAGAGTGAGCCATGGCCTAGAGTGAGCGGAAGCTGGCTTGAGTGAGCAGAGGCGTGCGGGCTTGAGAACGATGCGTCCGGCGGATTCTACGAAGGAGCGTACCTTGTGCTTGCGGCAACCACATGTGATGACCCCGGGCTGGACTACGCTTAATCCATGGTGAAAGCCAATCCGGCGATAGAAAGAGCCGTTTTAGGGGGGTGTGGTTGACTCTTAACTTTTATAAAGAATATCTCTTTGGATTTGACACTTTAGTCTTTGCAGCTTCACAGATCTTCTTTATGCGCCAAGAGCTTGTAACACTCCAAAGAGAAAGAAAAAATTGAAATCGCATCATATGACCCCTTTAAGATGTAAAACACGAAAGAGCTCTGTGGCACTCATCAGCCAACTCTTAGAATGATATGGGATATTTATTCTGAGATGAAGACCTCCATAGTATTGTCAATATGTTAATATTTTGACTAATATATGTAGCACAAGCCAACAAAGCTCTTTCCCAATAAACAAGGGAAGGACAATTAGAAAACAAAGGAAATGTTACAAATTGTGGATTACGAAGGGTTACTTTCAAGGTTTGCTCTAAGTGCTTCTAGTGTTTTTTAAGTTTTTTATTTATTTACTCTTTAGACTAATTGTAACTTCTGAAAACATCACTAATGACCTAGTTGAAGTTTGTTAATCAGCAGACCTTGAAATAAGTGGTTTGATAGTCACAGCACAATGAAATGAGTTTCAGGAACTGCAATCAAGCACACTAGGACAGTAGGGAACACCACAGACTCTTATGGTCAGGCCACTCACCTACCATCTCATTTTGATGAACCCCACCAGAACTGCTATCAGCACAAAGGCTTAAAAACCCCCAAGACTACTGGATATAATTACAAGCTACCTTGGCCAGACAGTTTTCTAACACTCCAATTGAAATCCATGATGGCACAAGTGAGAATAACACAGTACACTATTGCTCAGTTGGGCTCTTTTAAGATATCGGTTGAGTCAGCCTCTACTGAAGGTTTAGTATCTGTGCATACTAAAGATATAATAATGAACAATTAATGAAAGATCCATTGATAGTTTAGTTTATCTGATAATTTAACCACCTGGGCAGGAACTGCAAGATCTCTGTAGGGTACTTACGTGGCACACATGATCCAAACTTCTCCGGGAACTCAGAAATGAGGTCATCGTTGATTCTATCCTTCATGGGCCCCAAGATTATAACCGGTCTGGCGTAATTAACTGTTCAAACAGATAATACAAGCACAGAAAATCTTGGATTTAAATTGAACATCAATCACGTAATCTATTTATACACTTATTGTGAACGTCATACAGTTCAAGCATGAGAGACAGTGGAGAGGCACTTACTCTCTTGTCTGATGACAGCCTCATATGAGAGGATCAGTTCCTCTTGACTCCCTGGAAACAGAACAGAGAAACATACTCAGTGGGGTGGGTGGTTATGATAGGACTCTGTTTGCTTTTTGTATAACGCCAGCGATCAACATGGCCACATTTGGTGCGCCCTTCACCAAGGTCTCTCATCTCAGAGCACAGCTCAAGTGGAAGTGTAAATGAGTTACTGAGCATGTAATGTCATTACGCGCTTGTTGACAATGACATTTATATTCAAAAAGAGAAAAATAAAAAAGAGTGACAAAATTGAGTTAGCGCTCATTTGGGAGATTGAGGGGATCAGCGGAAAGGCGATGATGGACAACAGAAAAGCAATTTAATCATGGATGAGACTGAAGTTTCAGACAGTGGCAATACTAATTGAATATAATAGTCCAATTATGGAAACGCAGGTCCAATGTGACGCTAGTTGTGAGGTGGTCTGCGCACACAGGGACTTAGAGAGCCAGAGGAGTTTATTTTTAGCCCTGGAACGAACAGAAGGAGGCTGCCGCAGGAACACAATATGGTTATTATCCATCGATTCAAACCCAGATAGGATCGAGTGCTATTCTGAGCCAGAGCTTAATTTTTTCTCATTGGCAGTGGTAACATTAAACTATAGTTAATGAATCACACATAAACCAGCTTCGGTGTAGTGCTCCACTCTTACACAGAACAATTTAGATGCTGTGGAAATGCTAGATGGACACTATTTGTGTAGCTATTGCCATAAACACAAAGGATTATGTCCATTTAAAGCCTTATAAACACAAAGCACACTCTGAAGCTCTGTTCGGCAACCTAATGAACTGCCCACAGAAGCAGAATTTTAAGGCATCAAATGCAGACTCACAACAACAACAAAAAAAGCTGTTCCAAAAGGTAGGCAACATAACTTTGCTGCCTCCCAAAATTTCTTATTTGGACAAATTTTAAAGGCAACACTGCATGTTTACATTACTGATCAAATTCAAGCAGATGAGGTGAGAAAAATGTTGAATATAATTAAACATTTTATTCAACACTGTAAACAGTATGAATAAAATGTAGAATTAAAAAAAACTAATATTTGAACATGCTAATTTTATGCTGATTAGAGTGGATCTCTATTGTTAGCACCAGACTCAACTGAATATATTATCGCAAGTTTTGTCTCACATAGCTGGTTATGCAGAGCGTTCCAAATCAATGGCTGTAAGGATATCTTCAGAAGCACTGCTTTGCTGATGACACTCAACTCTACTTCTCATTCCAACCAGATGATCCGACAGTAGCTGCTTGCATTGCAGCCTGTCTGAGAGACATTTCTAGCTGGATGAATGACCATCACCTTCAGCTCAACCTTACTAAGACAAAACTGCTGGTGGTTCCAGCTAACCCATCGTTTCATCACAACTACTCTATACAGCTGGGTTCGTCAACCATAACTCCTTCCAGGACAGCCAGAAACCTAGGAGTTGTGATGGATCATCAGTTAAGCTTCACAGATCATATTGCTACAACGACCTGGTCCTGCAGATTTTCCTTATACAATATTAGAAAGATTAGACCCTTCCTGTCAGAGCAAGCCACATAACTTCTTGTCCAAGCTCTTGTTCTCTCCAGACTGGACTATTGTAATTCTCTCTTGGCGGGCCTTCCTGCATGTTCTATCAAGCCTCTGCAACTGAGACTTGTCATGGAACTTGTATACTGTTGTTGTTCTCTCGCTGGTCTGATTGCTTCTATTGTTCTCATTTGTAAGTCCCTTTGGATAAAAGCTGCTAAATGATTAAATGTAAATGTAAATGTAAATATCTCTCGTAGAAGGCAGCTGCCTGTGTATGTAATAAGTAACAAGGCAGCTCACTTTGAACAAAGCCTGAGTTGTATATTCTTTTGAATTCTGCAGGATGAGTTCTGTGCATTAAATAGAAGCCAAGCTGAGTGGACAGTATCTGCGAAGACTTTAAACAAGGATATATGAGTTTAATCCATGCCTGGAGTTTGTGGTGGAGACAGATCATACATCATTTTGTAAGATTGGGCAGTGACATTTGCCCTCTGACTTTCAGCTATAACAGCCTGAATTTAAGAATAATGCTTCTACTAACATCACATGAAAGACATGGTGACTTAAAAAAAAAGAAGCAAAAAGTCCCTTATGCTCATCAAGGCTGCATTTATTATCATCAAAAACAGTAATTTTGTAAAATATGAACACAATTTAAAAGAACTTTTAATTTATTCCTGTGATGGCAAAGCTGAAATTACAGCAGCCATTACTCCCATCTTCAGAGTCAAATAATCATTCAGTCTTTTGATTTGGTGCTCAAGAAACACTACTTATTAACAGTGCTTAATATTTTTGAGGAAACAGTAATAAATTTTTTTCCAGCATTCTCTGGTGAGTAGAAAATTCACAACAGTAGCACTTATTTGCAAGAAATGCAAACGTTTGTAGTATAAAAAATGTTTTTACTGTAACCTTTAATCAATATAATGCATCCTTGCTTCATTCATTAAAAAAAAAAAAAAAACTACTCCAAACAATAGTGTATATATTGTGATCAGTTAAATGTTTGCTTAAAAGTAACTCTGAAATGTTTAAACTTAAAACTACCATCATGGGCAAAACTTGTATCTTTCTGTAAGTTAAAGCAAACAAACTTTATATGATTCTTTCTGACAGCACATATCATTTTTTATCAGTGTGTTATCAAGTGAGTCCATTTCCAAAATAAATCAAATAAAAGCCACAAATCCTGTTTTCCGGTCAAGGGGAAAACAAACAAGTAATTTTTCATTATGTTGACAATGGCTATCTAGAACAGCATCATGCCATATGCCAATTACATGGCAAAACCTAATCTGTTCAAAGTGACAAGCTCAACCAGAGAGCTCTGAATTCACACTCAGTCTGGAAACCTGCCACTCTCAAGATGACTACAAAACCTGACAACTAATGCTTTGGAGCTGGACTACGATAGTTTAACTCCAACAATCTGACCTGAAGTCATCAGGTTACTCATTAACCTTTTCTTATAGCAGTATTGTTCTATGTGTTCTATAAACTTTGACAGTCTAAGTTGGTTGTATTTGGATGACAAAATTAGACTTGAGTTTAAGACACAGGAGATTAAATTAGGGACCCAGTATAGAGGAAGAGAGATAAACACACTCAACCTAAAAGAAATATCCTCTCTTCTGATCTTACATATCACCTTTGTTTTCTGTGGACATCCATCGCTTCCCTCTCTATGTATTATATCTTGGCACAAATACATATTAATTCATTGAGAATAAATATGGAGTTTGGCTGGTGTGTTTACCTTAAAACCATATTTTAATAATTGTATTGGCTAAATGCTCCTGATAAGAACATAAAAACACTGTTAAAAACACAAGACAACATTTGGCACAGCACTGCAGAGACATCATAAAAGACTAGAATGTAACCTAGATTTCCATTAGGAGAACTTCATAATAAGTATTTATAAATCTTTTAATAAGCACAATCTTTTTTTTTCTTTTTTTTTTTGACAAACCTGTCCCTAAATGACTTTTTCTTTTTTTTATTATTTTTTTTTTATTTTATGTATTTCTGTTTTTGTTTTGTTTTTTTTTCTGCCATGGAATAAAAAAGAAATATATATATATATTAAAGGTAATGGTGCATTCTATCTCACAATTCAGACTTTTTTCCCCCCACAGGATTGCAAAAAAAGAATTGTGAGATATGAACACAGAATTGCACAAAAAAAGTCTGAATTGTGAGATATAAAGTCGCAATAACCTTTTTGATTTCTTTTATCCCGTGGAAGAAACAAGCTTATAGGAAACATGTGCTAACATAGAAAATAGCACCACATTCTCGACATACAAACTAAACAAAAATAATTTGACAACTATTGACACATTATGTTCATGCAACATTTTACCTACCACATAAGCCTAAGGATGATAAAGCAGGAATCCCTAAAACATTACAACCCGTGGACCGACATACATTAGTATTCTGACATGCAGACAGGCCTGTGGTTGTTTGAGACGGCTAGGACGACGCAACGAAAAAGAAAAAAATCTGAACTGAAATGTTACATATGTGCTTGGGAGAGGGGTATTGGGTCCATTCTTTAACACACTTACTCAGTGTCTTTGCTCCGTACCCGTCCTCCCCTATTCCAGAGATGTCCTACACCACACAGCCGATCAGAGAGGCGAGGGGGGTGGAGAGAGAGAATGAAAGAGGATGGGAGACAGAGAGACAGAGGAAGAGAGAGACAGTGAGGTTGTTGGTGGGGCGGGCAGAAACGCCAGAAGAAGAAGGAGGGCATGGGCTTCCTGGAGCTACCTACACACCTAGACCTTGCAACCTACCCCGAGGATGTGTTTGTGTGAGCGTGTGCTGTTTTTATGCACCTACGTGTGAGAGTGCATGTGCGTTTGTGGCTACTTACGTTCTGAGTCACTGCCGTCTTGCTCGTCCGCGTCCTTGTTTGTAGAAAGGGAACTTGCGTGAAAAGATGAAGTTCTTTCTACGTTTTTCACTGAATGACTGTGCGGAGAGAGAGCATGGTGCAAACAGGGGGCTCTAAACGCTGTCACAATCATGCTGACAAAAACAACATAAAGACCGGAGCTTGACATGAGGGACAACAGCTAGGAGACAACCAAACATCCAATGGTTTTTTATTGGCAGGATCATACACCTAAATGAATTTAGTAATTAACTCATATTAAATATGCTTTTATTTGTGCCGAACTAATTACATTATTTTTGGCTCGAATTGAAAGTGCTTGGATGATCCTGAATAGGTGATCTTTGTTTGTTGTGAAGGCTGATCCAAACCCCGCTGTCCATGACGTCACAGCACCTGAGCGGTTTTCAGACAGCTCAAATGTATTCAAATTAAAACATGATCAGTTGGAAGGAACATACAAGGGAGGTAAACACTGATAAACTAAAGACCAACTGAAGTTGATTTTAGTGACATGCAAAGGCAAATGGGACTTAAAAAAATACTAACTCATATTAAAATAACAAGCATGCAGGACAGTCCTGACAGGGTGGCATGCTGATCAAAGGGGCCAAATTTGTGCTGCTTGTGTGTAGTATTATGATGTTCTGAAGGTGAATTGTTTTTAAAATGGCTATGAAATGCAACAAAAATAAATGAGGTAACATATATGGACTGAGGTGATTTTAAATGTGATTTTCTAGCTGATTTGGTGAACCTGAGGTCAATATGCTCTGATATGAATGTAATCTGTGATTGTGAAACCAGTCAAAAATATGTCCATATCATCTTTTATCCCGAAATTATAAGAAAAAGAAAAATATAAAATTATTTTAATTTTATTACATGAAGTCTATTTAGGACCATTAAGATTTTTTTTTTGTATTATGAAATTACTTTACACCAACTCCTCAATTTTCTAATGCAAAAACCATAAAGTAAAGAAACAAAAATTAGTTTTAAAGGTTTAAAGTATGAAACATCATTATAATTTATTTATTTTTCCAGACACAATGTGATAGAGTAATGAGAATGAGATTTTTTTTACTTTACAATAATGAATATCAGGATTATTGTGCTTAATTATGAAGAACTGAAATAGTTTCAAAAAAAAGGGGCTTCATTTTCTTTTAACATTAACATAAACATTTTTTCTTATGATTTTGGGATGAAATATAACCCAGACATTTCTTTAATAGATTAACAGATATATGTTTGGCAATAAAATAAATATATAATTTTGTGTGTATTTTTGACTATTTTTTTTTCAGCACAGTGTACGAGTGAAACCAATTGTACCTCTGATAGTGATAAAAGGAAATATTCATAACTATGCTAATCCTCTCTATTATAAGGCACATAACCATTCTTAATCAATGCATTTTCAATTAACAGTGAAATCCTATGAGTCATAAACCTGAAATGATACATACACAAGTTGGTGCATCTTAACACAAAGACAAAACCACACAACAAATCGTAAAGTAATCTATCAGTGCCAACACCCCCGCCCCTCTCCCATCTTCAAAAGACAGAGAGAGAAACAAGAGACAAGAAAGAAACGGCAATTTGCAGGCCTGGCTGCAATGTTGCTATGGATACTAGTGGGAATCACAAGGCTAAAAATCTGAACGGTGCTGCGGTTGTGTGCCGAACTAAAAATACACCTTACATCCTTCAGTTTTATTCAGTTCACCTCTCATGCACAAACAAGAAACATTTACTACAGATGAACTTACCATACTGATCTCATAAAAGACGCAATAGGACACACATTTATGTAGAAATTTAATATTTAGGCTGCTTCTGTGAGCTGCGCTGCAGTACTAATACTGAGAGCTCAAAGTGAGCTGTCACACTGCGGCAGAAGGACAGAGTCTCACACACACACACTTTCACTCTGACTGACTCAATGACCCACCAGCACAACTTGAAATGGGGAAATAAATTCGAGATGACGGTACGACAGAAACTAAACTGGATGGACTGAAGAAAGGAAAGAGGCAGCCACTTAGATTACACTAGATGAGTGAAGAGACACAACATGCAGGGACTGCTGGTGAACTGTGTCTAAACTGTCATTAAATCATTGGGCCCTTCCTGCTTATAACTGAAAACTGAGGGCAAACAGAATTTCGGATGTTGGCACTGATAAAACCATTTTAAAGACAATCACTCAACAAATAGAACACTTACCCCTTTAGAATCGAGGCTACCGGGTTTTGCGTTGAATTTAACTGTCTTCAGACGGGCTCTCTCTTTTCTCTCCACCCTGCCACAGTAATAGAGACAAAGTCAGTGAAATGTTCTAGACAAATGTACGGTTTCCAAAAAAATATTAAGCAGTACAAACTTTCTTTTTGGTTTCCAACAAGTCATAGTAAGAATTGATCTCAAGCACCAAATCAGAATAATTGGAATGATTTCTGAAGGATCATGTGACACTGGAGACTTGAGTAATGCCTGCTGAAAATTCAGCTTTGCTATCACAGGAATAAATTACACTTTAAAATAGATTTAAATATAAAAACAGGAATAAATTTGGTTTTAATTTAGATTTTTATTTATTGTTTTTTTTTTTTGTAATTTTTTTTTAAAGTATTGCTGTATTGTTGATCTTATGAGTGTTGTTCGTTTAAAAATTATTACAAAATTATTACAATACCCAAACTTTTACACAGTGCGTGTACATATAACCTGAAACAATTTTGTTTTTACATGACCATTTTGTTCCTGATATATCAAATCAAACAGAAATGTTCTGCTTTACATTTAAGACTTCTTTATGTAAATACAGAGGAAATAATGGAAAAGAATATGATAGGTTAATATTAATGAATGACCTATTTTTGCTGTTTATTATTCATATGCTATCAGAAGATGAAGGAAAATTCTGTTTTCCATTGTATGTTCTATTTAAGGAGCCAACTTAAATATAGGGCAGTAGGGTGACGATTAGAACTAGGGCTGTTACATGTTAATTTAGTACAATTAATTATATAAAAACAGTTCAGTAAAAATATTAACTTGACACTCTACCTTAAAAAAGGGAGCACTCATGTTATGTTTTTTAATAATTAAATTACATAATTTAGGTGGCTCTGCTAACTAAATATTGATACATGCAATTTACTGAGATTAATTTGACAACTTAGCGTATCAATGATATGTATTTGTATCTGATTATATTTTTTAATTTATTGACAGCTCTTTTTAAAAAAGTAAGATTGGATGTGGATTGTGGTTATCAGATAACTACTTGCTTAAAAAGGTGGTAATAAATCTCCACTGGTCAAATATTTAGTCTTTAGTCATGTAGTCACCTCCTCTTGCTGGGGATGACGCCCATCTCCTCACTGTCCCCTTCAGGCGTCACTCTCCTGGCCTGCCACCACTCATCATCAGATGCATTGATAACATGGAGGATGTCTCCATATCGGAAACTGAGACCCTGACTGGGCAGCCCACTATCCTTTGCCCTCTCATAGTCAAATAGAGCCCTGCAGAGAGGCACACACACACACACAACGTCAGTTTTGTTTTGCTGAAATGTTAAATTAACGTTTCGTTTCTGTTTTTTATTTAAAAAACAGTCTTGAATTGGCAGTAATGGCTGACTCATTCTAAAGCAGCATGTGTGAAATGTGCAGATACAGCTGTAAAAGGTACAATAAGTGCCACTAGCCACAGTCAGCACATATTATAGAGTTGCACACACTCCTCATAACTGTGTGTGTGTTTGTATATAATGATGTTGGGATATGATTGATTAAACCGACAACTGAAAGATTTGTTCTATAGCCTCGGGAATCTATAAGTGGTTGCCATCACTTTTCTTGCCAAGCTTGGGGAGGGAGGCAACATCATATTAAATTAATATATCTGTGGGATACAACTAGTGCGCCATTCTCTGGTCTGTTTTTAAAAATGAATCAGTTAAACAATGAATTAATTCAGAGAATTTTTCCCGTTTCTACCTATAATTTCCTGTCTCCTCTCTGCTGTAGAGAAAAACATATACTGTAACAGACATAATATTACAAAAATATGCATACACTCAAAACTCTGGGGCCAGTAGGATTTTTTTTTTTTTAATTAATACTTTTATTTCAAAAGGATGCATTAGACTGATCAAAAGTGACAGTAAAGACTTTTGATAACACGGTTACAAAAACTATTTCAAACAATGCTGTTCTTTTGAACTTTCAATTCATTAAAGAATCCTTAAAAGTATCATGGTTTCTACAAAAATATAAAGTAGAATGACTGTTTTCAGCATTTATAATAAAAATAAATATTTCTTAAGCAGCATCTCAGCATATTAGGATGATTTCTGAAGGATCGTGCGACACTGAAGACTGCTGAAAATTCAGCTTTACCATCACAGGAATAAATTAATTTCTAATTTGTGAAATATTTCACAATATTGCTTTTATATTGTATTTTTACTGTATCAAATATATGCAGCGTTGGTGAGCATAAGAGACTTCTTTAAAAAACATTTATTAAAAAAATCAAATCAACCCTAAACCTCTGATTGACAGTCTGTAAACACGGAAACCAGGTCTTTCTCAGATGCTGCAAACCTCAAAATATATTACTATATGATAAATTTCACATCATTTTGAATGAGAAATCTAAGCTCCTTCACATAATAGAAAACCAGTAAGAGAGAAGCACAAATGAGATCAGAAATACGAAGCCATTTCAAAGGCGATCACAGTTTACTACGCACTCCTGCCATCTGAAGTGTGTGAATTACTATGCGGTGACAGAAGAAACCTCTCATTCATCCTCATATGGAGGAGCACTATCCAGAGAAACAGGCTACCGTTTCAAAAATAACCATGATTCATGTACACATCCTTAGAAAGAGACACAAACACTCGATTTAAAGAGCAGATTTTATACTGATGATGTAGACTCAAAGACCAGATGAAAACAAGAGTTTAAACCTGAACTGTCTGAGGGGAAGCATGTGGAATGAAGTCACCCATTGATCTTTAGTGTGCTCTTCAAAAATAAGCAGGAGAAGTAATAGTTGTTTTGTTATATTTTTGTACTTTGGATTATATTCTCAAAATGTGCCTGCAAAAACACTTTTTACAGTTTTACAGCCATGCTGTTTTCACTGCAGTGAAACACAGTAAAAGGAAGCACTATAGCTCAGACGCATCCACACACAAAAGAACAGACAGGCTGCCACGGTCTCCTATAGGCCTACTGAGTACACAATACAAGAGATAACAGCAATAATACCCATTAAACCCGTTCCTCCAGGTATATTTAGTCACTGCAAGCCTAGCTAAAATGCTTCAGTGTAGACTTGTGATAAGCTGAATCAAGAGTTATTACATTTCATGTTTCTCTCTATTGTCTATACAATTTCTTATTCTGTTCGGGTGAAAATAAAGGAGCCCCACTGCATGATACTCACCTCCTTACGCCAAATGCTTACAAAAATTGCACTTCAAAATGAATTTTAAATGGCAATCAGAGGGTAACTAAGCCAAAGTAAACCAAACTTTGACCCCTTGATGTAAATGTAAACACAAAATATAAGTGGATGTCTGATAACAACAAAAACAGGCATCTATTAAAAACATTTATCATTTAAGAACATGCTGTTCCTAACATGCTGCATTGACACAACACACTTAACAGCACTTCTGCATTTTCAGCCCTGATAAAAGCTCTCACATAAGAAGAGGCTCTCCTGAATAAAAGTGTGAGAGTTTGAAAAAAAAACAACCTTTTTTAAACATTATTATTTTTTTCTGTATATTGTGTTGGTGATCAATATTATCCTAAGGATGAAATCAATGAAAAGATACACAAGCTACCCATACTGCAGATACCTGCATGACAAAATGGGCTGCACATAATGGTTGGCACATATGCTGCTCTAATAAATGGAACATTGAATCTCACAAATGTCATTTCAAAAGCATGCATTTTTCCACAGCAAACATAATATTAAGACAACTGTCTGCATTTCAGCTGTATTTTTTTTTTACATAAAATGCTCTAATAGTCATGTGATGGTGCAAATGTGTCTGTTTGGGTCATTACATTGAAACATTATTTATAAAGCAGGCAATAATATAATTCACCAATAATAAAGTCACCATTATGGATCCATTACAAACCATACTGAGTGCAAAAACCAATCATCTACACTATACACAAATAAAGTGTTGTCTTCAATGTCCTTGTTAATCCTTGCTTCATTAAAGGATAAAACACACACACTCACACACATACACATTGGAACACATGCCTAGGGAAAAAAACACATGCTCCCTCTCATCGGCCAATAAAGACGTTAAGGTTGTTATGGAAACTGCAAGCTACGTACAGTACAGTGGAGATAAATAATATTTTTATATGTTTGTACACTGGCAGGTTCTCAGCTTATTTTAGTGAATTCATTCCTCAATGGCATCATTATAATAGTGATGCTTCTCAAGACTCTTCCAAAAAAACAAAACAAAAAAAACAGCAAGTGCAACCCGCTGACAAAAACTCAAAGTTTACTGTCATATGACACATACTGAATAATGCACTCTCTCCTCTGCAGCCATTATGTGCCCTTATAATAATAAATAAAACATATTCTTGTCTGTAAACCACTAAGCTGATAAAATTAGTGATAAATTGATAAAGCTGATAAATTACCTGATGAAAAAAACAAAACATTATGTACCGCAAGAGCTGTAGCTTAGTGGTCATTCATGCCAGTGCTCATGTGGATAATGCAAGTTCAAGTCAGTACTGTTTTAGCATTCTTTATATACTATTATAGTATTTATTCATATTTTGAATTACCTTTTTTATATTTAATTTATCTTTACATTTTGTTTATAGATTTTTAACTTTTTATAGATTTAACAGTTTTGAATCTGGCTTAGTGCAGGTTTTTACACTGAAATACTGCACGTAAAATTGCCAAAACTGTTTAGTGAATGTGCCCCTGAGTATGTTTTTTTTTTTTTTTTTCCTAGTGATTTATTGTGTGGATCTTGCAGTAGAGCTGCAGGGCTGAATCGCTGTCTAAGAGCAAGAGAAACAGTACAGGTACAGTATGTGAGTAATATACAATGCTCAGCAGAAAATTGTACATCCATGGGTGATGAACCTCATGGACAGCATTTTTCCACTAGAGCAAATGTCTGTAACATAATTTGTTAAGAGTGAGCGCTGCATCAGTCCTTGAAAAAAAAAGGGTGTGGTATTTGCTAAGCGGTAAGATAAAAGCTGAAGCCATCAGCATGGAAAAATCGAAAAAAGCATTACATCTAAAACACGCAAACTAGAAGAAAGTGTCAGAGTGCTGCCAAAGGTGCAGATAATGTGGTGCTTTTGCTTGTTACAGAGAAATGTGGGGTTTAAAAGCCCCCTGAGAGTAAAGTGGAGTGGAATCTGTATGGGTAGATCAGTGGCCTCACAGCGATAAGAGCCTGGGCTAGTGAAATAACAGGACCCAAGCTGACGTTTGCAAGAATGATACATTACATGCATTACAGCAACTGAAGATTTTATGTGATTACTACATTTTTACAATTTATGTAGAAAATGTGAGAGGTGTTTGTTGCAGTAGTTGCCATCAAGGGGCTTGCTTACTGGCCAAAGTCAAAAGAGCCAACCTTTAAGGTGGTTGTCAGGGTGTTGCTAAGCAATATATATTGTGTTCTGAATGGTTGCTTACATGAAAGTTACAAGTTAAAAAAAAACCCACCTGCATGTTGCTATGCAGTTTCTAAGGTGTTCTATTAGGTATCTAGAGTGTTCATGTTCATGTGCAATTTAGCTTGGCTTATTAAAAAACATGTTAGGTGAAGATAATATTTTTTTTCCTGCTAAACATTAACCGAAAAATTAAACTAAAAAGCACATGAACATAACATCAATATTCATGGTATTCTTTGCAGCGTTTAAAAAAAAAATAAGCACACAAATTACACACACGCTGGACTTTCTTAATAAGCAGGATAAAGAGATGTATATTTCTTTCTCCAATCACATGGAGGAAGGGTGTTGTTATGGCTACATGTGAATGGTACCGCACAGAGAGAGAGAGAGAGAGAGAGAGAGAGACACTGAGAATGCTTTGAGGAGGTAAATAAGCAATGCACACACACAAGAGCCACATGCACAATTCCGCTTTAAAGAAATTGTGATGTTGATTCATTGTGACAGAAACATCGAAACTTGCTGATTGAGGAAAATCACTCAATAACTGACACATATCCCATCCTAACTGAGTGGAGTTGTGCATGCATTGCTTTTATATTGATGTGTGTTTTCTATTCATAGAATGCAGCCAACAGCGATCACACCTCTGCATTCATCTCACCAGAACTCAGCGGAGGCAAACTGAAATTATACTTTTGTCATAATGTTCAGTTTCCCTCTACAGACTGAGCAGAGGTCTGTGGAGACTCCTGTCTCCCAACCATCTCCTTCCTCAACTGCAGAATTCTAACAGTACTGCGTACCACAGGGGCCATATTGTATATATATATATATATATATTCAAGTTTCTTCCCCTGAGATACACTTATATTAGTCTATGGCATGAGCACTTAAAGTTCTTGTACCAAAACAGGTTGCAATACTCTCGCTGACCTCACAATTACAGGCTGTTTTTGCCACAAGACTTCTAAATGTAAATTATGAGTGTTTTTCATCAGGATCAGCCAAGTTGCTGAATGTAAATATGGGTACTCAGCAGTTTGCAATAGTGCTGTTATTGTTAAAGCACTATTGCTTTAAAAAAAATAATAATTCTGTCATCACTTCTGTGTTTTTGCCTGTTATTGTGAGTAGTCGATGAGCAAATTTTATAATATTTTATGCAGAAATCCATGTTAAATCCAAGGGTTCACATACTTTTTCCTGTAACTGTATGCTCATGGTTGTAATGCAAATACCTTGCTGAGAAGGGATATTCAAAATCCAGTTTTCCATGACATAACCCTCATAATATGACCCCTAAGTTAAGCATTAGTTAAATCATACACAAAAAAAATGTGACTTTACTAAGCTGATCTGTGCTGATGTGTTCTGCAGCAAATACATGTCTCCCTTTAAGGTCTGATTTCCTGTGTCTCAGCTTTTCCCAGCATCCGTGTTCTGCAAAACCGGCCAGATCTTCGGACTGGCTACGGCACAGTACAATTATCTAGCACCCACAGAGGGGGCCTGCGGCATTAGACTGCAGCTGGGAAGGAGATATTAAGCATCTTTTAATGCTGTGGGAGCAGTGCATGCTGTACATCATGAGGAGAGGTGGTGTGTATATGTATAATTGCTGAAAGGAGGGCTATTTATCACAATGGATCTCCACAGGTGCACTGGTTCTGCTGAAATGTTCCACCTAACACACAGTTACAAAGCCAACTCAGAAATCTACAGCTGCATGTCACTACCAGCTAATGAGGAACTAATCTCTGTTCTGTTGACTGTATTATGAAACATATCTGGGAGAATCACAACAGCTGTTCAGAGGAGTAGCCAAACAGTGCTGTCACATGGGATGTTTGGAGTGAACCTGGTGGCTAGAATGTATTAAGTAGGTCTTATGATTTAACTCTTTATCTTCATCATTTAAAAAAAAAAGAAAAAATTTTTTACATGATAAATATTATATATTAAATACTTATAAGATTTTGTTATAACATTAAGATCTATTTTTTTTACTTGTGCATATATATGTCACACTGTGAAATACAATTGGTTTCATGTTGACTTAAGAACAGAGAGCAGGTGAACAAAGAGAAGTTTCTTGGAGCATCTTATAATGGATCACTGTTGCCACTTTCCTACTGATTTTAAATATCAATAGCTCTTCTAAATGACATATAAAACATTATGATCCCCAATTCTGGCTGATCTAGGATTAGTGCGCACACATAAGACAGCATGTGCTTCTTTGAGTGTGTGTGTATGTGTGTGTAAGAAAGGTGAAGTGGACACTGATGAATTCTGACTTGCTCACTCAGATACCCTGCAGGTTCACACACAAACCCCTGAAGTATGTGTATGTGTGCTTGTGTGTACGATAAACATTTCGCTCCAGGCTAGAAACATTCTCATCACCCAGAGAGACCACACTGATGTTCACATCAACCCAACATCAGTCCCACATAACAAGAGTGACATGGAAAGAGAGTTAACACCAAATTTACATGATCGGGGGCTGTTGGGGTATCAGTACCCCATCTGTGACGACAGAAACATTCATTCACAATCATTTTCAGAAAAAAATATGTAAACAAGATAAGTCTTGAGAAGCTATGGTGTGAGATAAAACTTGTTTTATCTCAGAGAAAATATCTAATTTTAAGAAAATATTTTTGTTTAAAGCATAAATCTTTGCTAGTTTTAACTTTAGTTTTTGCTTAGAAAAGAAAATGAAATTGCCATTGTTGTAAATCTAAAGTTTTTTTTTTTTTGGGGATAATTTACTGAAAAAAAAAATGAAAACATACAAAGAAAATAATATTAATTCTTGCAGTTTTGTGTTAGTGTATGTGAATGTCTAGTTTCAATAGACGAGGTGTACCTGACATAGAGCGAGCGTTTTTGATTGGTTCTGAGGGATCCCGATCCAGAACTCATGCTGTGGTTCATCATCTGCTCTCGTAAGTCATGAATCTTGGCCTCGAAACGCCCGTATTCTGTAAGCACAAACATAACCAAGCAAGTGTAAACATAATGCAACACCCCCCACCCCCAAATCAAACATCAAGCTTTGCAATGGCATCCCTAAAATCACTAGAACAGAACAGAGCACATGCAAAGAAAGTCTCAAACGAAAAAATTTATAAAAAGATCTCTCGGGAGAAATGCTGTCTAGAAAGGATGTGAAGTTGTAGTGTCTTAGTGTCTGAGATGACAGTACGGATCGATACAATCTACAGTAACTGTTGTATGCTGACTTCTAGCACAAGGTCACACAGTCAATACAGGAAATGTTGAAGAAAGATTAGGAGAGAGAGAGACGGTAAAGTCATATTATGTATCTACTGTGGTGCAAATGTATGATATCCGATGACATCCCACTTCTTTCTCTTTGTTATATGCAGGCTGATACCGAATCTCCACAGTTTCCATTACAGGAATACATTACATTTTAAAATATTTTAAAATAGAAAACAGTTATTTTAAATTGTAATAATGTCTCGCAATATTTGACAACTTTATTCTTGATTCCCATGAGCACAACAGACTAAAACTTTTGAAAGCATTAAAAAAAACTTACCAACACCACTAAAAAAGAATTGGTGTAGAAACAATTTTCACTGAGAAATTTCACAATTAATCACAAAGAAACGGCAAATAACAGTGAATTGAATCTTGATCAAATTAGTACAAAGACCAAAATAGTATTTTCCTTTAAAACATACTCCAATAATATTTGTTTTACTGGCTTTCTTTTGTGTATTGTAGTGTAACATTGTAGTGTATTTTTTTCAGGATGGTAAAGACACAGACACTCATGAGCTTTAAAACACAGATTTGCCCTCCTAAATCAGGACTCATGCTCTTTCAGCATGTAATCGAGTGCAGGGCATGGCAGTTTGTTGAGGGGTGCTGCACACCTCAGCCCTGTTTCAGCAGAGAACTATATCTGCTCTGGATGCTGACCAATGTACACACACACACACACACACACACACACACACTGAACCTGAGCACTCAGCAATGCCCCAAAGCCCAGCCTGAACACCATTAGACCCAAACCAGCAGAGCAGCCCCAATAGAGCACCTACCACACCCGAGTAACATGTTACAGCTGTTTTGGTCCTTTTCTGGTTGTTTTTTATTCAGTTTCTTTCATTTTGCTTTAACACATTTAATTGGTCTAAAAATACCTTATGGAAATAACTAAACCACTCATCAACTAGATGGTTTGAGCAGCTTCTGATGAGGGTCATCAAAGGGTCTACATGCAATAAGGCTGATTTGAGAGCCCCATCTGTCCTTGCAGGAACTCAAAGGTCAAATGACAAGAAAATTTTGTCATTAGGCTACAGTCTTAGAGAGGAAGCTCAAGGACAATTATGATGATAATACAATCAGAAATGTGTGGTAAAAGCATAAAAAAGACCTGACTCACAAATATATCTGCATTTCCTCCCAATGAAATATACAGGCATTATTCAAATCACTTCCACCTCTGGAAACTAAGCACTACCTCTTTCTCTAATGGCCTCAATGTTAATTTGAAGACAGAGAAACCGCTAAAGAATAAAAATGTGATATTTCTTCTTCAGAGAAAAAGAAAGAGAGAGAAACAGATTAAAAAGTCTCAGAGTGGTGCAAAGCTCAGACGGAGGATAAAGTAGAGTACCCAAAACAATCCTGCAGTGAGGGACACACTCATCCTGAACAAATCCACTCAAAAAAATAAATAAAAAATAAAAGACTGCTTAGCACACAAACCTTTAGGAGATGTTTTTTGGGGACATCATTAGAAATATTTGACATTCCCAAATAAAGTAAAAAAAAAAAAAAGTTCATACATTAAGAACTATTCAAGAGGGAAGTTGTCACTTAAGGAAACAGAATACCAAAATAACAATATCATGCACAGTTCCAACATAAATTGCACTTTCTAAAGTATAACATAAATATAACCTTGACTAAACCAAATTGAATGCTACAGACCCCCCAAAACATGCAATACACACTCACATACACACACGTGTGCTTGCAAATACACTCTCACTTGAACAGAAACGAATCAGCAACAGCAAAGCTGAAAAGGTGAGGGGGCTGGAAGACAGGATGGAATAAAGGAAAAAAGAAAGAATGTATGAATGAAAGAGAGAATAAAAAGAGATTCTCACTCTTGAGGATGCTCGCAGACTGCAGCGTGAGAGACTGACCGCTCCCTACACACAAGCAAAGACTGCCACTCTACCACCTCGTCTCCGCTCTCTCTCTCACACACTCTCTCCTCCAGACCTGCTCTCATTGGCCGAGACTCTACAGTGGGCGGCGGTTGAGTGTCTTAGAGTCCCTCCTCCCCCTAAAGTGGTCCATATCAAAAGCCATGCTGGATTTTCTCTCTTGATGTCAGCTGTGTGTTTTCAATCTGCAGCGTATTAGCTCGCTTAAAGATAAACAAGCCACAAATCAAGCAAATATTTCAGCTTTAACTGTCCTTCAAAACTTGCGGATTCCACTAGCATATGAAGGGAATTGGTGCACACAAGCAGCAGGTTAATGAAGTAAGCACATGACTGAAAAATTAATTGATTATTAACTGCTAACCACTGGAAATGTAAATAAAGCAGGACAAAAATACAGCTTCACAGTTGTGAAAAAGAGTCTCATAGAGGAAAATAAGTTCAATAAATCAATTAATCCATCAATTTGATCAGAAATACAGTAAAACCAGTAATACTGCAAAATCAAAATAACTGTTTACTATTTGAATATGTGTATATATTATATATAATATATATATATATATATATATATATATATATATATATATATATATATATATATGCCACAAATCAAGCAAATATTTCAGCTTTAACTGTCCTTCAAGTTTTTTTTAGGTTTTGAGGAATATATATATTTTTTGTTTTACTCCTGTGATGGCAAAGCCGTTTTTTTTAGGTTATCAAGAAAAAACATATTTTTACTATTATTATTGAATTCATGAAAAGATTTTTTAAAATTATATTTTTATGTCTTGTCACATAAAAAAAAGGGAAAAAAGAGAAAAACTTACACCAAACATTTGATTTTATATGTATGTATATATATATATATATATATATATATATATATATATATATATATATATATAATATATATATATAAAATCAAATTATATATATTTATATATATAAAAAAATGTAGCCATAACTTACATTACATTTTATACTGCATACTTTTTACATTTTAGTAAATTTCTTTTCTTTCCTTTTTTTTCTCTTCAGGGGAAGGAGATCCAAGCAAACATCTCAATTTGATCTCCTTTTAATCTCATCACTTTTGCATTACTATTATTATTATTATTATTTTCCTGCTTTTCTAGGGAAAGGTGCAATTTTTGTGAATAACAGTAGAATGCGTTGGATTTAGCCTATAGGCTAAATCCAAATCTCAGATCTCCAGGACTCTGTTCGCATTCTACTGTTATTCACAAAAATTGCACCTTTCCCTAGAAAAGCAGCAGGGATCCACTGCACAAGGAACCTTCTAGACAGATGAAAAGCTTTCTACCTCTGCCTGTCTCAGACCTGCATTTCAAGCTGAGAAATTTGAGGAAGATTATAGGCTGTTTGGGATGATGGATTACCACCCATCCAGAGACAAAGATAAGAAACTGTAGCACTTTCATTATCAAATGTGCATGTTAAAATGGGTGCATTCAAAACATCCGTCTTAATTTTGCACAGACAACTGCATTTATTCACATGAATGTTGGTTTCATATTAGCGTGAATGCAGTTGGACACATCCAGGCAGACAGCCGCCCTTGTGCGTCACTCATACACACACACACATATGTTTGCGTCAGTCTGCAGTGAGATGCTTTCAGTTAATGGAGGACAGCTTGTGTAGTCTCATTAGCTGCTGTGCAGTGACTCCAACATGCCAAATACAGCTCCACCCGCAGCAGGGGTAAAGAGCATCATTGAGCCAGGAGGTACAATCACAATGTGTGAGCTACAGAACTGGCAGTGTGACATTTCCAGGAACGTAGAGACTGTAAATTAAGCCAACATCATCAGTAATGTGTCAGCGCACACGTGCACAAGCTTTTAGCTAAATAATGCCACTGTATCTACAGACTGCAGCGCTGAGAGACAGTGGTGATGAGCGATGATTGTAATGTTGACTGTAAATTGTAAAGGTCAAATTGTAAAGGTCAGCTGTCAGTAGTGTAG
Source organism: Cyprinus carpio (assembly GCF_018340385.1). NCBI lineage: Eukaryota > Metazoa > Chordata > Actinopteri > Cypriniformes > Cyprinidae > Cyprinus > Cyprinus carpio. The sequence goes on along the minus strand of NC_056581.1, from coordinate 11,462,958 downwards.
AGATGTATGAAACACTGCTTAATAAGAAGTTATGGGCTGCATCCAAAATTGCATACAGTACTTCCCTACTATAAGGAAATGTTACGCTTACCCTGCAAAATAATGCAAGGGTCTTCAAGGTGGTTGCTAAGGTGTTCTGAGTGGTTGTTAGTGTGTTGCTATGAGATTGCTAGGGTGTTCTCAGCAGTTGAAAAGACATATGTGGTTGTCTTTTGGGGTATTCTTGTCAAAATCAAAGTCCATGCGATTCATTGTTTCTCACCCACCAGGTGAAAACCGTCTGACTGCTTCAAAAAGTAATAGCACCTTTCCTCAAAAAGCTGCACAATCTGATGTATAATTCATGTCCAAGATGAGGAATTAATAGACATGGAATAATATTCCAGAGAGGAGAGATGACCTTGTGTGATCTTAAAATTACTTCTCAGAAGTAATTAGTTCTGTACAGTCCATGACAAATTAGCCAGAATGTGATTATAAATATTATAAATCATGTTCTGGAAAAATTCCTCTTTGAACGTTGCCCTATAAATTAGTAACACCACAAAACTTGCATGGGATGTGGTACAATCCGTCAGAACAGTAAAACAATAGTACTGTAGAAGATTCATTCTCTGTGGAAGTTGTTCAGATGTTTGGGCTTCATTAGAAAGAATGAGATGGAGGAGAGCAGAGGTTAGTCATAAATCAGGGCGACATACAATATTAGAGTAAAATACTCATTCACAGAGCTCTGGCTATCCAGCTAAATGACTAATGGCCTGTTAGCTTTTCAAGGCCTATTGTTCTCTGTTTCAAATTTTTTTGAGAGTAAATCCATGATTTTTAGTAGGCTACCAGTATTGTTTGTAGCGATGGTGCTGAAAACTAGAAATAAAACTCGGCAATCCATTCATTCATTCATGGAAGAGAAGATGGTCTGTCAGTCAATATGTGGATTTGTGTGTGAGTTTCAGTGTATAATTATGAAACTGTGAAATTACCAGGGTTCAGGCAGTGTTTGCTGTTTTGTAGTTTTTGTAGTTCAATTTTATTAAAACTAAGCTATAAAACCATTTTTCAAAGCATATGTGGCTCTGCAAAACATAAAAAAGTACTTTTACATAAAAGTCTTGAAGGCAGAGAAGAAAAAATCTTTAATTTAAAATTCAGAGAGAGGGTGCAAAATGGTAATGAACAACAAAATAATGTTGTAAAAATCAAACTCATTTAATCATGCCCCCAACCTTTACTTTAATTCCTAAATAAGTGATCTTCCTTCTATAAGAGCAATTTCAGATTTAGATTATCTTCACGTAGGGGCTTTTCTCAGTAAATGTAATGCAATTAATTTGAATCCATCGTTAGTCCTAATTATCACAGAAAATCGTCAAATCATAACTAAATGTATGAGATAACCCCTTTAAGGTTTAAATAATAGTCATTTAATACTTGAGGAGAAATAAAAACATGAGTCTACTTAATGTTTTGATTTGACAGACTTAATGTAAGAATGTCAAGTTAGCTTCGCTATGATTTTGGATGACTATCAATCCATCTTCATTATTCTGGGAATTGTAAATTTTTTGTGTTGATAGCTACACAGCGAGAATGTCATATTACTATGACTCGGGGAGTTGCTGATGAAAAGGACCCTTGGAAGCCCCATCTAAGCAGTCCCACAACACCCATGCAGTAAGTGCAAGCTTGCATTTACCCCTGCATCTTAATGAGCTCAACCTCCCCAGAATCGATCCCGAGAGCATCAGGGGAATTGGATTGAGCCACAGAGAAAGAACAGCCTAGTTGAAACCATGACTCTATGACTAAATACTCATAATGCTGACTACTGCAAACTTTTATAAGCACCTCTGAAACTTATTGTGAAAACCCACAAAACATGTATACTAAACAGTTTTGCATAGTGGGTGCACAGCTATATTGCAAACGGAGGAAATTGCCATTAGAATTAAATGTTAATGCTAAGAGAATAAATTTTTTTGTGGATTCACAATACCCATAACAAAGGCTTGGCTGGCAAAAGTTCAACATTATCATACAACTCAGCCAAAATGTAGGAAATAATGCAAGAAGGCTCAGAGAAAGTTGGGAGATACTGGTTCAGGAATAGAACAGAATGTCAAAAGTCATCGGGAGCTGCTCTAGAAACCTCTGATGACTCCTCTGAAGCATCCTCACCTCCTCCATCTGCTAAAGCAGTCCTCAAGACCTTATTTATGAATGGGGAATTCTATGCACTTGCCAAATTCATTCCCTCAAAGCACTTCCTCCCCTCTAAGCTCCTGCCAAACACAGATTGTCACCTTATGTAACTATGTCTCTCCTCCACATATCTCTATATAGGATCTCATCCAATGATATATGCTGGACCGGTGTCAGAGGTTAGAAAATCATTGGTCAGACTCCACTACAGTCATCATGATGACAGGAATCTTAACACTTATCTTCAGCATGATTATAGCTGGCCTCTGCTCTCTTAAAGTCAAATAATATCAACTAAAAGCAGATGAGAAACAGCAGAGGATCATACAGTATTAGAAAGATGTTTGAATTCTAAAATAAACCATCATGTGTCAGTTATATGCCTTATGGTTATTCTTTTTTTAATGTAACAGGACACTCAATCGTGTGTAGTGTTAATTTTTAATAATACATACACTAATATATACAGTGGTCCCAACAAATATTTAGAAGTCACACTTAATGTACAAATGCTATTGCATTAAATACAAATTCCAAGCTGCATCTGCAAACTTAATCGACAAACAGACTGAATCTGTACTAATATGTTCAAACATATTAGTTTAGAAATCTGCTATAGACCAAAAGTAGTCTGTGTTTGTGATTGGGCTAACATGCTGCCATTCTGTGAGTGTCATCTGTGTGTGTTTTGGTAAGGGTGTGTTGGTTTCAGCAGGGGGCAGGAGGTAGTTTGGGAGAGAACAGGAAAGGAGAGGAATGGAGACAGTGAGCAGTGCAGTAAGACAAGCAAGGCTGCTGACCCGAACCCTGACGCTGAGCTCTTCATTTAGAACATATAACCTAAAAAAGGGTTTTGTGGCTTTAAGCCCATGTGTGTTAGCTTTGAGGCCATCTATATCAGGGGTTTTCAACTCCAGATCTCAGAACACACCTCTCAGAATGTTTTAGATGTCTCCACTACTTAACACATGTTTTAATTAGTGAGACATCTATAACATTCATGGAGGTGGACCCTCAGGACTGGAGTTGAGAAACACTGATCTATATGATGGTGTACAAAAAATTGGGCAAATTAAATTATAAAAGATGCACAGCCTTTTCTTAAATGGACCAAAAAAATAAGAGCCAAAATTCATATCCAAGTATATAAGATAAAATATAAGGAACCTCCTCTTTCAAAATGCAATATAACAACATAAAATTTTGTATTTTATTTTAGAATAAAATATAACATAAAATGAAGCTCCAACAGTGCTAAAAAATAAATAAATAATAATAATAAAATAGTTATACAATTTCATATTGAATTGTGTAATTCTTATGAATGAGTCCTTCCTTATGCTTGATTATAACAGTTAAATACACACTACCGTTCATTAGTTTGGGGTCAGAATTTTTTTAATTTATTTTTAATTTTATTTTATAAATTAATACTTTTATTCAGCAAGAATACATTAAATTAATCAAAATTAACAGAAAAGACTTTTATAATGTTAAAAAAAATCTAATTCAAACAAATGCCATTCTTTTCAATTTTCTATTAATCAAAGAATCCTAAAAAATCTGTCACGGTTTAGACAAAAATATGAAATCATCTATTTCAAAAATAGAAATCAGCATTGCTATGCTTTGTTCCTCCTCTTTTGTAAATCTCTGGATAAAAGCTACTGTAAAATGCATAAATGTAAATGCTATCATGGGAAAAATATAAAAAATAAAAAAGTGTAATAATATTTTAAAAAATTTTTAATAAAAATGAATAAGACACAAAACATAAAAAAAAAAATCTCATCAACCCCAGTATATTCTAATATTTATGATTATCGTTTATGTACCTCATTGCTAAGACCATTTATATTTAAATTTGCTAAAAATGTTAATGTTATAAAATGTCTTGATCTACCAGGATTAATATCTGTATGTGTATGTGCTGAACAGCAGCTGTCTGTGTTGGACGAGCGGGTTAGAGCCAAAAACAAACACAACAGGAGCCGAGGAGTTTATCAAGTGAGGCAGCAGGCAGGGGGAACACAGGATGCACACAGGATTATCAGGAGAGCAAGGTCTCTCTCTGTTCCTTTCCCCTGAATGAAAGGCCCATGGTCAGAGACGCCACTGGGGCAAGAATAAGACCACATTCCTCAGCCAGACTGCAAAGAGTTAGACAGAACCTGAGCAGTAAACTTCAGATCTACAGTATGTGCCCCAACTGTCCTGGAATTCCCAAAGCCTCATGGGAAGGCATAACAAAGGAACTGTAAAATCTGCAGTTCTAGCAGGTCAGTCTTTAGTTGTGGTCTAGCTCTGTGCAGTCTGTCTGTGTGGTACTGCTCTTGACCCAGGTGCTGATCACATGGCACAAACCTGCAGTTGGTGGCGGGGCCCGGCGTGGGGAGCACAGGGCAAGTTCTGACGGGTGAAAAAAGAGAGGACATATCAGTACACACCTGATCACGCTGCCACATCTGTCTCTCTCACCTTATCACAGACTGTATGAGCACACACCTGCAGCTCATGCTATGCACACCTCATATACCGTTTCCAATATCATAGACAATAGGATTACAATTTAAAGGTAAACTGTGTCATTTCTGGCACCCTTAGTGGCAACAATTGGAAATAGAAAAATAATGCATGTTACCTATATGGCATTCTGAAGGAATTAGTCCTAAAACTCTTAAATAAGGTCTGTGGTTTACACATGGTCAAGACATTTGTATTGTGGTATTCATGAAACCGGGTTTACTTTTGTAGTTTTCTCTGCACATTAAACTAGCACAGGAGAAAGCACTGTCACATGGAAGAAATGACACACTTCACCTTTAAGTAAGATAAGCCAGTGAAACATTCTTAGATCCCAGACTACGGTGATGCATCCAACCCCATCTGAATGGGTCACTGGAGACCAGAGCAGCCAAACCTCCTAACTGACACTTATCAAACATGGCACCACAACACTCCAAGGGCACATGCACTATTCTGTAACAGTCAGGAGGAATAATGAGTGCACCGGGCTGGGCTTGGCCCAAAAATGTCTGGGTGAGTTGTGTTTCTGTTCTGCCTGCAGCTAAAGGCGACCTCTGCAGTGGCTCTGTGAGTAAGAATCATGTGAACTTCAGCAATGGTGTTTGGTCAGGAGGAGCTGACGGACACTTACCCTCGGGCCGGTATTGGGCGATGATGGTTACCGTCTGGCCCGCTCCTTTCAATGCAGCTGCAGCTTGTTCATGAGTGGCACCTCGCAGATCGATTCCATTAACCTGAAATCAATCACAACAAAAGCTGTTACATCAATAGCATCTGTCTGTGAATGATGTTCCATCAATAACACTCACCAGAAACATTAATTAAATAATCAACAAGGCTAGAATTTATTATCAGTAACAAAATACATAGCAAGTATACATAAAGCATATGCTAATAAAAACTAATTCATCTTACCTAAATTAATGGCTCAAATTGTAAGCATTGAACGGGCAGCAATACACTCAAAGCTCTCTAACACATTCATATTTAAAATTGCCTGACTCTCAGAAAATGTGGTGTCTTTCAGCCTGGAATGATCTGGCGCAAGAAATGCCTGCTATCATCCAGATGCACAGTTTTTCGGCTCAAGAAAAGCCTACAGTAAAGGATCAGTGGGTGGCAGTACCCTGTAGGCCAGAGTCTGCAACAACTGGACCACAAAGTAATCAGTGCTCCTCCAAAATATGACTTTGGCTAAGTTGTGTGCATCATCAATTCTATGACCCAAATTGAGCCATTGAAAATCTATGTTCAAGCTGGTTGGGACCAGCTGAGGACACGAACCTGAAGCAGATGTTGTAGCCAAAATGCTTGTAAAGGTGCACTTATTTTTCCTCATTAAATGGTTTTGCACATAACTAAATGAATGGTAATTGTGAAAAATATCTATAAAATATCACATGATCAGGCAAATACTATTTATTTTATGTATCCCCCACTTTCACTTGTGGAATAAATAAATCATAGCTGACAACCATTGTAGTCCTTATGTAGCAGCTTGCTAGTTAGCAACAAGCATTTTCAAAGCACACAGCAGTTTGACAAATTTTGAGTCTGTAAGATTTTTAAAGTGATTTTGAAGAAAGCCTCTGAAATAAATGCTCACCAAGGCTGTATTTATTTGATCAAAAATACATTTAATAATAAAGTTATATATAAAGCAATATATAAATAATTATTATTTTTTGGGAATAATATTTTTACGTTTTTTTTATGAACAGAAAGTAAAAACAAAAAAACAAAAAAAAACCCTTCTTACTGATCCGAAACTTTTGAATGGTAGTGTATGACTGTAATTTATGTTTCAAAACAAAATGTGAAAGTTTCTTCAAGTAATGAAGTAATGTTAACCACAGACATTATACTGCTCATAAACTGAAAATTGCTATTCTTAAAATGCGAAATTTCAACTTTCCTTTGGTGCCATAAAAGTTCCCACAACCTTTTCTCAATGCCTAATTGCCTCAATGCCTGGACAACACTGTGACTTCCTGTTTTAGCTAATCAAAAGAGCCTTTTTATTTGTTTATTTTTTAAGAGGTTAGCATAATGTTAAGCTAGTAAGCTTTTACAACAGATTACTAATCGAATGCTAAGTGAAAACGTCTCAGGTTACGAATGTAACCATGGTTCCCTGGGTAGGGAACGAGACACTGCGTCCTCTAGGGGTCTCTATGGGGAATGCCTCATTGTGACCCATGTCTGAAGCATACAATGGAAAAACACCAACAAGTTGGCCGACGAGAGCCCCTGACATCACTACTGGTGCGACTATAGAATAAATCGGACATGTCATTCACTTCTTCATCTGAAGCTTGTGTCCGAAGCATGGCAGGAAAGCTAGAGGATGCAGTGTCTCGTTCCCTACTCAGGGAATCATGGTTACATTCATAACCTGAGACATTACCTTTCAAGGGAACTTCGAACTGCATCATCTAGGGGTCGCTATGGGGAACAGTATACCCACGCCACCATGCGGAGGGGAGTGCCGGCCAGAACCATGGAGAGTACTAAGTACCAACTCTACCATTTCCATGGGAGTTGCCCCTGGGACGTTAGACGGCTGTCCGTGACATTATCCCTTATGGCCAAAGGCCTAGACTACATACCCAACTTACCTGTTAGGGCCAGACTCCTGGGCCTGAGGTAGAGCTCAAGGCTTGGAATCAAGATAGATTCCTTTAAAGGGATACGACCAAGAGCTTAGCAATATACTAAGTCTTGGTCTGTCACACAGGGGCTACCGCTTGCTCTTTTTTGCATAACCTTGCTGAAGGAACTGTCTCAACAGATCCCTAGTTGCACACCCTGTTTAAATAGGTATCCCGAGGATACATAGGTGGAGTGGCGCCCAAGATGAACGGGGCTCACCAGCTCAAGAAAGTGCATGAAGAAACCGCGCGAAGCCCTCACCATATACAGTAAGATTTTAGAAAGAACACAGAGAACTAGCATGTGAACCTACCACAGTGTGGATTTTAGAAAGTGCAAAAAGATTTCACGTGCACACTTACCATAACATGGATTTAAGACACTGTTCTAAGGGGCTCTCGTGGCACTCTGAAATAGCAGATCATAGATTGAATGGTGCATCCCAAAACATGTTTGAGAGTCATCAACTCAATCTATGATAATAATGCTGGAGCTAGCAGTAAATATCTAGCTGAGGGGAAGGGCAAACACCCAACTCTCATGAGATGGGAGCTCGACCTACCACGTGTTCCAAAGCTGGAACAGCTAGCAATAATTTACTTAGCTGAAGGGAGCACAACCCAGCTCTCACGAGAGAGGGGGCTCCGCCTGCAGCATGTTCCAATAATGGACAACCTACAGCCTGATCGTGAGAATCAGAAGGGTAAGCGTACTGCAAGCTAGCCAAAAACCTCAGCGCATCAGAGAGGCGAAGGAATTGCCTAGTTCACCTGATGCTGCTGCTTGCCAGGTGCTCTGGGGAAAAACAGAGAACTCAATTCTCACATGAGAGGAGAACTCCAAATTCAGAAAGAGAGTAGCCTGTCATAGGCAACCCTTTTTGGAAAAGGGGAGCGCTGCTAAACTACCACGAGAACAGCCCAAGGAGCGAGGAATCCAATTCCTCAGAAGGGGAGAGAACTCAGGCGCTTAAGGGGAAGTGCCATGCCCACAACAGCCCTTCATGTTGAGGGAAGCGATGCTTGAGGTGTAAATACAGACACACTGGTTGAGTGGAGCCCAAGGAACCAAGGTCTAACCAACTCGAAGAAAGGGAACGAAGCTGAGTACGAAACCTTTAATGTACAGGATTTCAGTGGGGGAGGAGCACGCGCCACGACACTAGCCTTCTGTGCCCATCTTTGATCCACAGAGCGAGACAGACCAGGACCCCTATGTTGTTCAGGCTCAGACCTGGACCTTTGTGGAATGAAGGAATTAAAGGCCGCTGAGCGCACCTTCGCCTCCCTGAACTTCTCGACTACCATCTCAAAGGAGGTACCGAAAAGTCTGGAAGGCGAAACCGGAGCATTGAGAAGAAAGCCGCTTTCATTCTTTCTGATATCTGCCAGGTTCACCCACAGATATCTCTCCGTTACCACCATGGCCGCCATAGACCTGCCTATGGTGGAGGCGGCCTGCTTGGTAGCACGGTGAGAGAGATCTGTGGTGCAGCGCAACTCGGCTGCCTGATCAGGGGACAGGCCCTCGCCTTTATCCAGGTCTTTCAGCAGATCAGCCTGATACGCTTGAAGCACCACCATCGTGTACAATGAAGCCACAGCCTGACCTGCTGCTGTGTATGCCTTGCCATTTAAGTGAGATGTATCCTGAAGGGGCTTAGATGGCAAGGAGGGAGATTTAAGAGAGGACGTTTCCCCCACAAAGAGATAGCCTGCCAGCGTTTCTTCTACAAGGGGCATCCTCTCATAGCCGCTTTCGTGCATTGCCTTGATGTTGGCATAACTCTTATGGTGAAACCGATGGATGCGAGAAGAAAACGGCCTCTTCCATTCCTTTTCGATCTCTGTATGGAGATCAGGCAGAAATGGAATGCTCACCTGAGCTGGAGGGCTATGGTGAGAAAGATAGCGCTCGTCGAGACGACAATGCGGGGTCACCTTGCTAGCCCGCTTCCATGGTAAGTCCAACTTTGCCATGGCATGATCCATAACCTCCAACAGCTCTTCATACACAGGGCAGGAGGATTGAGAAGGCTCAGCCTCAGCTTCCTAGCCCTGCTCGGGAGGATTAGGATTTAGAAGGCTCAGCCACAGCTTCTTCGCATCGCCCTGCTCGGACATCTCCTACTGTATAAAAAAAAAAAAATAGCACCACCTGGATTTAACCATGCAAATATTTAACATCCTCACATTGGATAATTACTGCATGGATGATTATGTTATGTGCCCAAATGAATGAGGTCAGCTGACTACCTGAATATACTGAATGACCAGGTTATTCCATCAATTAATTTTTCCTTCCCTGATGGCACGGACATATTCCAAGATGACAATGCCAGGATTCATCTGGCTCAAATTGTGAAAAAGTGGTTCAGTGAGCATGCAACATCATTTTCACACATGGATAGGCCAGCACAGAGACAAGAGTCAGACCTTTACCCCACTAAGAATATATATAAATAATGTTATAATACATTTAAATACATTTATATATTTTTATGATTAAGACTAAATAATTTACAATTAGTTTCAGCCAATGGAATCTCTTTGGGGTCCAGGGGAACCGGTCTCTGCAGGGGGACAGGATCTTGGGTTAAACCAGGTTTAGGACTACAAACAGAAGAAGTCATCATGAGACCACAGCGCAGTGGGAGCGGCAGGGGAGGTGTTTGTGTATGTGAGTCTCAGCATGCCTGCAGCAGCGTGTCCTAATGCTCATTTAACAGTGTGAACTCAGAAGGTACACCACAGCTATTCTTAGACTCCAAATCAGGCCAGTACTCCATTATCTCTTCCCTCCCTCTCTATTTCTCTCCTCTCCCTTGTTCTTTCTCTCATTCTAATCAGTGTCCTAAGGAGGCAGACCGTGATTGCTCTCGGCTCAAGTGGCACTGAAAGTAATTGTGGTGGGGATCTGGATGAAGGGGTCTGATTACGACTAGCAAGCCCTGATGAAGCTCTGATAAACATAAATGATGAGATCAGTGACAGGAAATCAGCTTGGAGAGCTTCTCGAGTGGACCACTGATCTGGATTGTTTCAATGAGAGCTGTAATTGCGCTGTTAATTAACATGCCCCCAGAAAAGTTACAGAACTGTATCTGTACCAAAAACTCTGTGATGAAATTATAATGAAATAAATAAATGAAACCTCGAACTGGTGGAGTTTTGAGTAGTTACTAGACAGACAAAAAAAAATAATAAAAAAGGTAACAATCAAAAAAATGGTTGTTTTCAGCACAGATTTTGTAGGTTCACAGAATGATGTGATGGTGCCACCTCCTGTTCAGTACAGGTTCTGCACTACTCTGGGAATTTTATATTCCAATTTGAATGACTACATAAGAACATAACATACATGATGTTTGTTCAAATCAAAACATAATTAGTATTTAAAAAACATTAAAATTACTCCTTATAGCATTTAGGTCTCTTTAACCATGCATGACTATGATTTGGGGACCTAAATGTAAAAGTTAAAGAAACAAGGTCATTTAAAAACCTAGATTTATCAACTACTAATTTGAATATTAAGGAGGATATGTGCTTCTAAATGTTTATGGTGGTTTACGTCATATAATAGCAAAATATGACATCTATCCATGACCTTTGAGGCAGATACTTTAACTTTATTACATGCTAATACAATAAATAGCTGTTTATATCATGAAACAAACAAAAGGTCAGTATACCTTATTATGATCACTGCAATATTAATAAGCCATTTTGCCCTCATATATATGGTTTATGTTTTTTCGGGACGTCCACTTACGGATAGGATCTGGTCTCCTCTCCGCAGCTCTCCGCTGAGGTCTGCGGGCCCTCCTGCAAGTATGAAGGAGACGAAAATGCCTTCTCCATCTTCTCCTCCTACGATGTTAAAGCCCAGTCCAGTCGAGCCCTTGTGCAGAACAATCTTCCTGGGCTCCCTGTACACACAGTTCAGGTAATACATCAGCTCAGAGTCCGTAGGGCTCAGCATCTCCACTGACACGCGCTACACTACTTTGTAAACATACACCTGCATCTACGCATGCACGCACACTCTTGGGTCAGTCCAAACAGTCTACAATGTAGTCGAGCCCAATAGCTGACACCTATTGGGGACTGCTCCACTTATGTGCTATTTGTCCCATTTCTGCCTGGTTTTTCTAGAAACGGAGAAGACGCACAGCCTCACTCTCACTCTCACTCACTCTCACTCACTCTCTCTCTCTCTTCCTCTCTCTCTCTCCAATACACACAAAATCACTTCATGCTGTGTATATATAGTATAATTTATAATAAAACAAAAATGAAAGGTTTTTAAAAAAAAAATAATAAATGTTAGTATAAGAATTTGAAAGGAAAGTTTAATTTTAGAAGTAACAATTTATAATGAAAAAATAAAATTATCTATAAAGGATAAAAAAAAAAAATTATTTCCTTTTAATTTATTGAAAATCCTGAAATTAAAACAGATTTTGAATCCCAAGCTGTGCTGAAACGCATTACAGATTGTGTTAAAATGATCCCCAAAAGTCTGATCCATTTAGCTTGGGCCCTTTTAGGTAGTCATAGGATCCTGACAGTTGGGGCATCATCCTGTCAAGTGTGACCAATCAAATCAAGAGATATCTTGAGCTGTGGCACCTCTGTCAGATACACTTGAGTCTACAGATGATAATGCAAAGAGACAACACCCGAGATGGAGCTATTTTAGAACAGAAGGCTAATCCGTTAGTGCTGTCTTCTCTCTGACCTAGTTGTGAGGAGGAAGCAGGCCCATCCTCTCTCTCTCCATCACTTCATCTCTCTCCCAGTGCATCTGCTTGGCTCGCCTCGGAGTGATGATGCTCTTCAGGCCATAAACAGAAACTAAGCCAAACTGCATCCGATGAAATGTGAAAACACTTTTTGGGCATAATCATTATATTTTAAGAGCTTTTTCTGTTTTTGGATTGGGCTATAGTATGACGAGGAAAACTGTAGCAGACCACACAAAACACAGCATTAAAACCAAACAGAAGGCTCTGGCAACCAGTTGCATCAGCAGTTGATCAAACCAACCAAAGTAATCAGTAAATGGTAATCCTGATTGTGTCAGTAATACTGTTTTTTAGCAAATGCGTTACTATTGCTTGGCCAATGGTAAGCAATCTAATTAATATTCATGAGTCAGACTCGCAAGGCCTCTGGCCACTACCAGTCAGTAAGATCATGGTTCACTGATAAGGATTTTTCACTTTTTCAAGACAAGTATGGCATACATGCTGATAAATATTTGGTGTAGGACTTACAATTTTCACCCTGAAATTTCTACTAATTATCAAAAATAATTACAAAGACATGGCAAACAACACACTGAATTAAACATGACATTCAACAAGCATTTTTCTATACAGCAAAATTATAAAAGGCCACATCTTTGACAGTGTGTAACAACTTATATCCTGCCTAAAACTCTGCAATAAATTTCCACTTACACTCTCTAAATGTGTGGTTTTGGTGGCTATTAATACAAAGCTGCCTAATAAATTCACCTTTAGTCTATAAAATTGGATACATCAAGTTCATTACATATGAACATATGATCATTACATCTTATGATCAGTCTGATGCTACTGAAATAGAGCTCACATGTTTAACAGTACCCAATGGATAAAATAATGCTGCCCATTGTTAATGAATGAGTGCAGCTATGAACTCAAAATACATGACCTCCAAAGACTTCAAGCAAAGAACAGCTCCTATTCTCTTTGCACTTTGTAATACAGCCAAGATGTGAAAGTGGGCCATTTTACCACTAGATGGCACCCTATTACATTTTTTTTTCACCCAAGGAATCCAGTGAAAACAGTCTGAATCCCAACTGCACACTTCTACAGAAAACAAAAAAATCACACAACAAATTCTCCAAAACTATGCACAAATTTGAAAATCCACTCAAACAGGCTTATCTTAGTTTCATGCTCAAAAGTTTCACTGAACACTGCTCAAACTATTCAAATCACATTATGCTTCAGGATGAGGTATATAAACCATTAATGCATGTGCAATGATAATTGGGACTACTGAAAAGTCACACAAGGTTATGCATGCAACTAAATCCGTCTTTACACTGCAAATGCATGCTCCCTGCATTACAGTAGTCAACATTTGAAGTGGATCAAAACTTTTCATTAAAGTTGTCGTAAAACCTAAAATCAAAATGTGTTTTTGTCTTAGGACAACTTTGATTAACTGTTTTGACCCACTTCAAATGTTGACTACTGTATTCCAGTTTATACAAACATAAATTGCAGCTTGCCACTCAGAGAAGCATCTGTGACAGCTGATCTTGAGTCTGAGGACTCATGCTGATACTAATGATATGCTGATCATTATGTATTTGACACTGCATATAGATTTAATTTTGAGTAATGGCTGGCTCAGAGGTGGGTTGAGTGCTTGTAGCTCCCCGCTGGCTGTAACCACACTCATTAAACTCTCTGTCTTTTTTCATCACTTACATTTCTATCCTCCAAACTTCTCCTTCTCTCTCTCTCTCTCTCTCTCTCTCTCTCTGCCTCTCTACCTACCGGCTGCAAAAATGTTGATAGAGCTCCTGTCTGCCTCCCCCAGCAGCTCAGTCCCAGATTACAAACAGCTACTGTTTATCATTTCAAGTTCAGAGCCAAATGGGAAAACAAACCAAATAGATTACACTCGTTTTCAATTCACAGTACCTGAGGAGAAGAGGGGAGGACTGGCATTTCATATGCAACCCCTCACACATCTTTACCCAGCACCACTTATTCACTGTCACCCTGTGTTATTCTCCCTCCCTCCACTCTCTAAGCATTCTTCTACTGTAAGAGCACTCTGAATATGAAAAAGTGTCAGAAGCTTCATCCACGTGAAATATAAGCTCTCGTTTTTAATGGGTTGGCACACTATGCACCCGTCGGATGGCAAAATAACCATTTCCTTTCAGATTCAACCTCGATAAAGGAAAAGAATTGCAGAGTACCTATGTAATGACCCTCAGCCTTGAAGAAATGGGCTGAAAGCTAAAAGCTGCATATTTCAGCACTCAACAGAGCAAGAAACACCTTAATGAATTCTTGTTCTTTCACACTGCCTGGACTTGGTAACTTGAAACAAATTCTAGTTTTTTAGTCATTCTGTTTAAATGTGTGCTGTAAAGAGCATTAATCCCAATACATGTCATCTGCTGGACACACACATCAGCCATGCAAGCAATGCAGCTAAATATGATTGCCACACTTCTTCTGAGGGCTTAATCTTGTTCTGTACACACAGAATTCAACCATCAATAATGTATGATGATGATACATTTGAATAGTGATTCTTTTTCAATTCTCAAACAGATGACTGTAATGAACCAGCTCTTGTAAGCGACTCAAAAACATACTACACAAAAAGTGAAGTTTGATTCATGAACATATGACTCTTTTGAGCTGGTACTTTTATGAATCGTTAAAATCCATCCATTCTCATACTTCCATACTCCCCTTTTTCCACAGCAGAGACAACAACTATGATCTCTGAAATAAAACTATGAATACCTTAAGATCTTTGTTGGGTTTCTCTTAGGCTGATCGATCAACATATTCAAACACGATCAATTGACTTTCATCAAATTCACAGATTCAAAGAAAACAGAGCAATTTAGCTGTTGAGCAGAAATGTTAAGACATGTATTTATATGTGCACCTCCCTGCCGTTCTCAAAAACACTCTCTCTGCAAGAGAACTGGATGGCCTTTTTACTTCTTAGCTCAATGGAGTCTCCAGATAGCAGCCTCTTTTGCACCTTTGACTGTAAGAATCACAGCGGTAAACTCCAATACACTCAGCAGATGCAATCAAATCCTTTCTGCTTCATTATCTGTCCCTCTTAAAGGGCAGGTTGGCCCCCCTAGGGATGTTTTAAGGAAGACACAATTGTAGACACTGAACTTTTGTTATTAAAAACATCAACGTTTTCTCCCGAGGGAAACTGGCAAATGCTTGGTATATCACAACAAAACTGGGGTTTTGACAAAAATTGTACCACTGATCAATATGAGATGGACCGGTATTGTCAACTATCAGTAAGAAAGAGGAAGGAGGTTAAGAAGAAAGGGTTTCATTATTTGCTGGATCACTGAAGCACATGACCCACATTGCATTGCAAAGGACATGTAGGGAGTAAAGAACAAACAATGGATGCAGTTTGTCCGCAATCTAAACAGCTTTGCAGAGAAATTAATATCCATAGTGCACAATTCACTTCTAAGTAAACAGCCAAAGAGTACTTTAAATATAAACACCAGCTCATTAAGACTGATTATTATGCATTTTTATGGGAAGAAGCAAAATGATTAAATCATTAATTTGATCACAACACAAGTTTTGTATTATGAATTTTTATTGGAAAAAATCTTGTGGGAACTGTGATTTATGGTTCATGTCACTGCAAAATTGTCCACATCAGCAAAACGCAATTAGTATGCACCCTTTACTTTTAGCCCCAAACAAAATTATTAATCATGATACAAACAAAACTATCCCTCCAGATCAGTGAGCAGCCGGTGTAGGGGGCGCAACACCCATCGAATATGAGTGCTGCGAAGCAACAGAAGAGCCTGGAAAGCAAGAACAATTCAGCCAGTCGGCTTCATCTATTTGGATCCGAATTGAATTATGTGAGGGATTCTCCCTCCTGACTCATGATTCAGAGATGACAAGATCTGGATCCTCTGAGGTCCTCCGAAATACGTGAAATACATCAGATCTGATTTCTCTCTTGGAACCACGCTTGAGGTTGTTGATGAGCATCAAATTATTTTTGGTGTACTATTGCCAAGTGGATACACATTAAGAAAACTTCAAAGACATCAGAATTCTAGTCAAATCAAAGAGAATGACTACACTGAACAAGAAAGAGTCTGCTTGAAACATCATTTTGCAAATTGTATGCTAGTATCTCCTGGTGATGGCTTATTGGGTCAATAATACCTGAGAAAAATTCTTGAAATTATCAGTTAATGGACCACTTTTCTATATCCAGGGTTTTGAGCCAATCACTTCAGCCATACATCCCATAAAAATGACACATGGGTACAGTCAAATCCGTTGCACTATATATTTCTAGTGCTCCACATGAGATTTGTTTTAGAATCGGCCAATTTTTTACTGGCAGCTGTCAGAAGCTACTCAAACAGAACTGTTCCCTTTTGGTACGATACTGACAATCTCACATGTTTGCTTACACAGAATTGGCCATTTTCACAGAACTGCTGCCTGTGCTTTCCCTTAAAGAGCATCACCAAAAACCGGCAGACCCTGATCATGAGAGACAGCAATCCATTAATCACAGATATTATCACTGGCATTTTCATGAATGCTTTTTTCGCAAGTCCTGAGGATTTAAGCGATGCATTAGGTGTTAGCGGTGGCGTTCTGAAATGCAAATCAACTAAAATCCCAGAGAAGCCAATTAGGCACCGCTTTATAATGTATAGAGTAATGAACTTAAAAATCTAAATCAAAATAAACCGGTAAACAAAGCACACCCACACTGAGGGCATTATGCGCAGATTCAGATAACAGTGGAACATTACTCAGCCATTTGTGCCAGAGTCCCGAAGAGCATTTCCTCTGCGGCCAAACCCCCTGTTTACACTCCATTCATCTCCGGACTATTACATTTATATGCCAAGTCATTTAATCAGCAAGATGAGAGATGTTTCATTATTGCTAATAAAGTTTTATATCCAATTAACGATACAAGCTGCTGCCTGAACCTAAACTGAAATCAGTTAGACAGGAAATAAGGAAGATAAAAATCAATCCTCTCTTATTTATGATGCAGTAATGTCAGATGGACGCAACAGGCACACAAGCAAACCGCATTTGACAGCGGCCAAGCTCTGATGTTCATAGGGAAGCTGTCAATAAGCAATACAGTCTAAAAAATGAAAAGACGGACAATTTACAGTGGCTGCAGAAGGGATATAAGAAATTGGACAGCTGCAGCAGAGATGTGATTCAGTTATACTGTTGTCACAGGTTACTGCCAATCACCACGCTCTTGTCGTCTACATGCACTTTGCATCATTGTCAAATGAAGTATGAGGGATAAAAATGAAAGAGAATTATGCAAAGCTGTTAGAGTTGCTCATCTGCAGTACTCAATGCAATGTGCTGCTGAAAATTGACATCACATGAATAGATGGCATTGTAACAAATGAAATTAGAAAACATTCGCAATATTTCACAATACTACTGTTTACTGTTTTTTTTTTAATTAAATAAATGCAGCCTAGGTGAGCATAAGATAATTATTTCATGCATATTTCATATATATTTTCAGAAGTGCATTTTCTAAAAAAATAAATAAGATAAATTGATTTCACTTTGGCTTCTTTTTTAAGGTACTCTCAAAATATGCTGCTTCACTGGATCAAACCTCTGCAGATAGTTAAAAAAAATAAGGAAAGAATGAGGTATACTAAGACTAGTACATGATAAGCAGGGCAAGCAGGTGACTTTGAAATGGGGCAGGACATGCAAGTGAGCATAGATTAGGGTGTGGTCACAGAGATTTCATTTGCATGCCTCATTCATGTCCCATGCAGAGCGCTGTGCTCAGTACCTGGTGATCTCGGAGTCAGGGAGCAGGCCTGCGTGATAGTGTGGGAAGTGGGGGATTGAGTGCATGGGGCTTTTATCAAACTCCACGGGGGAGTAGAGACGGGGAGAGGGGGCGCGGTCACTCAGTTTGTTCACAGTGCTGTAAACTGGCTCTGGAGGCCTGGTGTGGGAGAGAAAGAGAGGCAGAGAGCAGAGCAGCTAGGGTTAGTGTGCTGATGTAGATTGATACAGAGTAGTGACAGACCGATATACAAGCCATTCCACCTAGTGTTGAACATCAACAAATAATTTTCTTTTTCTTTTTGACTTGGTTTACAATATACATATTTAAACATGTCTACAACGCATTTACCCGAAAAGCAAAATTGCTTAAAAATAAAATAGTTGTAAAAATTATAATAGTAAGACTTGATTTCAAAGAATATATCTTTGAATTCTGTTTTCACTTAGTAAAATATTTTGGCATTACAAAAACCTGTATCGGTCGACCACTAACAGAGAGAGGGAAAGATAGACTGAGAGAGAAAAAGAGAGAGAGAGGGTGAAAAACATAGCAGTGGAAGTGGGAGGAACAAGGAAAGAACTGCAACTGGTTAGTTCAACATTTAGCTTTGATAATTAGTGTTACAATTTTAAAAAAGCACTATTTCAGTTTCACCATTCTTCAATTCAGCATCTTCAATCAGCCCTCAGATCTTCAATATTTGCATTTAATAATTAACGTTCTGTGTCATGCCAGTGTAAAGAGACTCCACAGGGATTGAGATCCAGGGATGTTTTGGTCTGTCTTTCATTTTTTTTAATTCATTCTTCCTGTCTCAATCACTCAATCTGACTGCCGCTGTATTTTATACAAACAATCCACAGTCTCTAGGGTTCAAAAACTGGGGGAACCGTGCATAGTGCAGAAGGACATAACTGAACATTCAAACGACGGCTCACTTAAGTCGCTCACCTCAACTGGAAGTGCTGGGAATCAAACCTGTGACCTTCCATCTCATCTAACGAAGGATTTCTGATTAGAAACAGACAATAGGTTAGCATGAGGACAAAACAGACAGCAGTTTATATGAAATTATATGTTAAAATGTGCATTCAAAACAGCTGGAATGTATTCAGTACTTGTTACATGTAGCATGCAGAAACAAAACAGAGACACCAACAGAATTCAAAACAAAATCAAATGTGACAACACAACAAGCCCCCTTATACAACACAACTGGGTTTGACAAACAAACAAAACCAACCACTTAAAATATTCAAATGAAAACCATTCAGAAATGTGTCATAATCACTAGACTCTATCAGAGTCAGTAAGAGAGAGCAAGATCTTACTGCGGATACGAGGCTACATTAGACGTTGCAGATAATACGAGTAGGATATATCTGTGACAGGCTCCTCACTGGACCATATTCTCTCCTCACTCTGTGTCATGTGAGGCTGAGATGACTGACAAACATTATTTTACCTTCCATACATTCTACCATTTTTTCTCTGTCTTTCTATCTTTAACAGTAATCATTGTATCTTCTCCTCCCCAGTGTGTCTTTCCTCTCTCTCAGTCTCTCACTGTGTCTGGTTTCAACACATTTCTTCAAATCTGCAGTTCTCCCCTTCTCCTTGCCCTTAATACAGGGTCACAGCCGGCTAAATAAAACCATGACAAAACCCTTATTATACACAAACCCTCTGGCACTTCACAATGATGGTGAGGCACAGAGATAGAATTAGGAACAGGCCAATATCACCAGCTCATAATGCATATATGGAACCACAAATTTAACATGATTTGTCTAAGTAGTACACAATTATAGACAAACATAGATGATAGATGATACTTTGATGGTCCTGGAACAATATATCATATAATACATTAATTTTGTGTCAGTAAGTCCTGTAAACTGTCTAAAATCCTGCTCTGCAGTAACATCAAATACCTTCGGAATTGACAGTGTGGACAGACAAATGGCTTGTAAGAAGAAGGAAATTTGGGTGAGTTTAGGACCAGGGGGCCCACTAGGGGGCCTCAACTAACTTCCAAGGGACTTCAGAATAATGAAAAACAAACTACAAATTTAATAACATACAGTGCACTACAACATATAGTTAAAAAGTCTAGGGTTAGAAAGATTTTTTTTATACATTACATAAGATTAACAATGCTTACAACATATAGTTACCATGACTTAGGTGCCCTTGAGCAAGGCATCGAACCCCCAACTGCCCCCGGGCGCCGCAGCATAAAAATGGCTGCCCACTGCTCCGGGGTGTGTGTTCACAGTGTGTGTGTGTTCACTGCTCTGTGTGTGTGCACTTCGGATGGGTTAAATGCAGAGCACGAATTCTGAGTATGGGTCACCATACTTGGCTGAATGTCACGTCACTTTCACTTTCACTTTTCATTTAGTTAAAAAGTCTAGGGTTAGAAAGATTTTTTTTATACATTACATAAGATTAACAATGCTTAATAATTGCATTTTCTATTCATTAAGAATCCTTAAAAATTTTTCACAAAAACATTAAGCAGCACAACAGAATTCTGGAATTAAACACTGATAATAAAAAGTCGTTCCTGAGCATCAAATCTCACCATAATCACCATATCAGAATGATTCTGAAGGATCACGTGACACTAAGACTGGAATAATGGCTGCTGAAAATTCAGCTTTACATTACAGGAATATTAAATAAATTAAAATGTCATTTAAAACATTAAAATAGAAAACAGTTATTTTAAATTGCGATTGTATGGACTGTTTTTACTGTATTTTTAACAAATAAATGACAAGAAGAAGATGCTGAGAAGAAACGTCTTTCAAAACATTTAAAAAATCTCATAGATCCCAAACTTTGGAATGGTAAATTAATTAAATCCTAAACTTGCACATACATTATTCTGTCAT
Source organism: Cyprinus carpio (assembly GCF_018340385.1). Classification (NCBI taxonomy): domain Eukaryota; kingdom Metazoa; phylum Chordata; class Actinopteri; order Cypriniformes; family Cyprinidae; genus Cyprinus; species Cyprinus carpio. The sequence goes on along the minus strand of NC_056581.1, from coordinate 11,442,050 downwards.
TTCAATATCTGTTGTTGTAATTAAAATTCTGGAATCATGCCTTTTTTATTTTATCTTTTTTCTAATAATATTGAAGTTTTAAAAAGCAGTTTGGCATCATTACAGCAGAAAAAAAGTAATGTTATGAAATGTTATATTGTAAAAATCACACCTACAGTACATGTGGGACCTAGGAGTCAAAAAGGCTGAGAAACATTGGTTTCAGGTAAAGGTTAAAGCTGATTGTACAATGATTGATAGTCTTTACATGACTAACAAAGGATGCTGATGTACGTGTCCATAAGTGCATGTACAAATGAGTTTCTCAGAATTAAAGTCAGAAATAAAAGTCCTTAAGGTCAGTGACAGCTGTTTCTCACCAAAGTACACAATTTGCTGAATTACAAGAACTCTCTGCCTACACATCTAATAATCATGAATGTCCAGTTCATTGGAGGTGTGCTTAATAATAATTGAGAACTGACCCAAGGTAGTAATGCTAAGTGTGTATGTACATGACGGGAGTGTGGAATGTTCTACTTCTGTAGCTCTATTATTCATGTAGAGTGAATGATTAGGATGTGTGGGTGTGAGGGGGTGTGGTCCTATATCCTCACAGAAAGATGTGAGGTATTTGCAACTGTTTTTAACATTTTGTGTATAATATTATGGTGTATGTTTGTGTGCATAACTTTCCTCTAATAATGCATGGAGATTACGGCAACATAACCAAATCCTACACACCCTGCATCTTTACACTCGGTTCCCCTAAACCAAAATGACACATGAAGGAACAAAAACATGTCCAATTACGGAAACATAACTAATTAATTATTAAACTTGTTCTTTATAATATGTTATTATATTTATTATGCACATATACATGAAATGCTCCATTCTATGTTTCACTTAAAATCAGTCACTGAACACTGAAAAAAAAAAAGATATTTAGCGGCGACAATATTCTGCCATTACATAAAATAATCTTCAGCCAAACCTTTGATTTTCTCAGATTGTCCTGTGGTAAACACAGTAGAGTTGAAGGGGGCTGAATTTCTATGCTTCCTCTAACACACAGACCACGTAAACCTCTTACAGAGAAAAGGGGGTTTAATCTGTTTCTCTCACCTCTTTGAAAGGTCACGTTCTTTATTTGGAATGCATGTTTGCATGCATGTTTAGCATTCATGGTGAAACTAGGTATTTTCACAGCAGGGTTACATTAACTGTGTTTCTCAGTGGGAGACGTTAACAAGGCCGTCGGGTGAAAGTGACAAACATGGTTGAGAAATTACAGTGGCAGTTTTGAACTTCAGTATTTATTTAGTTATTAGTTATTCATCTAAAAATACTCTGGATTTGCAGGAAAACAAAATGTCACCCCCTGTGGATTGATGAAGATTATTATGGTGAGCGTGGCCATTAGCCAATAAGGCTAGTGGAATTCTGGGATTCAAAATTCAGCTACACACATCCAAGAGGAAACAGCCCCAAATACTGTAAAACAACCATTGCCAGACTCTCATAACATTGCTATGCAAAGCCTCAGAGGTCCAAAACAACCACAGGCTACATTAACACATCAAGAAGCCAGCCGACAGAAAGAGCGTGAGACAAGTTAATCAAAACCGAAGTCTGTTGTGGCGTTCTTTGCTATTCTAAATTCACAGTTCTCATGGAGTTTGATAAGTCCTCCGATTCAGTTCTGTGCTTCAGTTTTCTTTTCCAGAAAACTCCAGGGATGATGCTCAGTATTCATATCACTCTGAGGTTCAGGTTGCATTGCAATGTACCAAACACATCCCCAGCCCTGCAGTCCTGAACATATGTCTCCCAAAACACCCTTAAAAGCAAGCCAGCGTGCAAAAACAAGCTCATGCTGTCGGCACACACTGATATCATTACAGATTTAAGAGTTTGAATCAGTATGATCTTTTTGTCCTTTTTTCTGTTATAAAAATTTTATGCTATGTGGTTGATAGGGTGTACTAGGTAGTTTCTTATTGAAAAAAGACCACCTTTAAATCTCTATGATTTTCTGTACCAACGTGTCTGTGCAAAATGATATTGCATTGCTTCTTGCACATTTCGTAACATTTTCAAAGTGAAATGTCCAATGAATGTTGCTAAAAGCGTGTTCAGGTTTATTCAAAACAGATGAATGTAAATATGGCAGTTTGGAAATGAAATGTCTGATGACCGGCACTAAAATGTTAATGCTTTTTTGCATTTAAACCCTACCCAAAACATAACCGAGAGAGTTAACTAAGAAAAGTGAAAATAAATATGCATTACTTTGAAGCAACAATGCCATTTTAGTTGCTTCTTTGCATCTTTGAGTTTATATATCGAGTGTCGTATTTTCGCGGTACTCAGACCTGTGTGCTCCACAAGTGCAATGCTACACCAGGCGAGCTACTGAGCAAGTTTACCATATCAGAAAAGCCATACAAACAAGAGCTGATTATGTGATACAAATGGTAAAATGTATTTGCTTACAAATCATGCATTATGATAAACATGAAGAAGAACCATGCGAAAACTGTAAATAATTATGAAATGATAATATGCCACTGTAATCATAATTTGTGTAAAATGGAATAAAAATTCTTAGTGTTTTACTTCCACTCAATCAGAAACTGCAGTGAATTGTATATAGAGGCACGTTTTCACAAAAAATGTATGTAAAGCCTATGCTGTTCTGCACATTCACAACAAACACAGACGATCCAGGAAATCCAGGAAGATAAAAACAGTATGGAACTAACAGGACAGGAGAGGGTAAAGGATGGGACAGTAAATCCCAAAACAATCCCATCACTAGGTGTGATGACGCTGCTTGATTGTCTTTTGGATTTTCATGGGACAAATGGGGGAAGGGGGCTACACAGTCTACCTGTGGGCAGTGGCATCTGGTAGAAAGGGAGGGAATTACCGTAGGAAGGAAAAACCATCCAACCTGTTAATGTCCTCTTCCCCCAGCAAGTGCTTGGGCAGGGGGGAATATCGGCTGGGGGAGATGGGCGGAAGACTGGACTTATATTCCAGAGTGCCGTTATTACCAGGGGAAGAGATATGATTTTCCATAGTGGGTGAGAATGCTGTAGAGAGACAGAGAGTTTATGTTACACACACCGGCTAATCATAATGCTGACTTTAAAAAAGTAAACATTTCCATTTTACTATTACATTTCTAACCATTATTCATTTTTCTCTAGCATTATTCTGGTTTAAGAACGCATATGTATTACATAATTAAGGATGAATGTGGTAAGAATTACTCACAGTGTGTAATATCCGGCGGCCCATAGGGGTCTGAGAGATAGACACTAGTGGTTTTCCCAACTTTTAGGTATACCACATCTGACGTGTTCTTCAATATGGCCACTGCTTCTTCATGGGTCACCTCTTCTAGAGTGTAGTTATTCACCTGGGTGAAAGAGAAAACACGCGAGACGTGTTAAACGGGCAATCCAGAGTTACGTAAACAGTGGTCAATGGTGAATCAGAGCTGCCAAATGTGTCCTGCCCAGTGGATTACACATAGCACTGATCTCGCTAATTAAATCAAACTCAGTCTTAAAGAGTTTAGCAACCTCACTGGATTAAATGCAATGGAGTTTGACACTGACACTACAGCGAAACTTCAGGAATGTAATCAGCCAACTATGAATACAGTACATTTCCCAAAGATCTCTGAGGGCTGACTCTACACGATTGGACAGTGCTTTGTGTGTGTGTGTGTGTGTGTGTGTGTGTGTGTGTGTGTGTGTGTGTGTGTGTGTGTGTGTGTGTGTGTTTGTTTTATGAAACATTCAAAAGTTGCTCCAAACTCACACCCTTGGTTGAGCCAATTTGAGCTGCTTAAATACATTTTTTAAGTAACAATAATTATTTTAGTTTCAGTATTTTAATTTAAATTCCCCATTTAAATTTAAATTAAAAAGAGAAAACTAAACCAAACTGAAAAGACAAAATGATTCAAATCATCAAATCAAATAAATGAAATCAGAGGTCAATGAGCCATACCATGAGCAGTCTGTCTCCAACTTGTAACCGTCCATCCTTCTGTGCAGCTCCCCCATCAATGATTTTAGTGACATAAATGCTGTTATCACCCGGGAGGTGTTGGTTTCCCAGACCACCAGCAATACTGAAGCCGAGCCCTATAGGATTTGGAGAAAGGACAAATCAAAAGTGTTAGCTGTGTCCCCATAGATGCAGTGTCATCAGACTACCTCTACTTAATCAAACCTAAGTCATTCTTTCACACGGAAGCAATGCTGAATCTTTCAGAAATTCATATTAACTGAATACTTGTAATAAACAGTACTCAAAACTCTCTCAGAGCAGAAAGTACTGTATACACTTTCCTCAAACATAATTTTAGTTTCTCAATTTCCTAGGGTAAAAAACAAGTGTTGTATTGTAGAGTGTTTGGGATTTGAGGAGTCTACGGTGCCTGAAGCTCTTCCTCCAAATTTGTGCAATACTGCTGTGTGTGTATGTGTGATGCATCTTTCTCTATGTGTTCTGAATAATGCATCAAAGCTGTGTCTTTCTCAGGATATAGTTCTGTTTATTGCTCCGCCCAAACAACAACAGGCAAAAGAGGACGTGAAAACTCTTAGGCTCAGTGGAGTTTCAAATTTTGATTTGTTTTCCATTTATCTTTGCACCCTAGATATAAATGTGTACATGAGTAATAGCCTATTTTCTTTTATAACAGCAGAAATCAGAAAAGAATGAATGCAAACTAGGAATGTGCGAAACTATGAACAAACAAAACTAAAGTAAAAATGATTTTTTTGCAGAGCAGTCAACAACCGTGACACCTCCCTAACGCAAATGGTGACAAACAGCTCAGGTAACAGATGGGTTTTACGGTAATTGTAAATCTGAAACCTTTTGGTCCTTTTATGAGTTTGATTTCGGTGATGGTTTCCAGCATTGGTCTCCTCCTGCGCACATAGAGCCTCACAATCGATCCGGCCGCTTTCAGAGCTTCCACTGCCTTACTGTGAGACACCTCCGAGACATCTGCCTCGTTCACACGCAAAATACAGTCATTCACTCTGCGGAGAGAAATAAGGGCAATGAGTGAGTTTTCAGGAGTCCTCAGTGCGTGGTGAGCCTCCTGCAGAGAGTTCCAGATCACAGCAGCCTGTGGTCCAAAGACAGCCGCCTCCTGGGGCATGCTCACATAGAGCAGCTGAGACCCAGCAAACAAGCACACACACTCAACCAAACCATGAACACACACACACAAGCATGTATATATCCAATATATACACAATGGAATCACCATAAAGCTGAATAGTGTTCAACACTGAATAGTGTTCAGTAGTCAGTTTAACATGATGCCTATGGCAACCATGATGGTGATGGGTGCTAATAATGAATTAAATATGATACATACTAAAAATTATCTTTACATTAATTTGAAATAATTTTTAACATTTTAATATTTTATATATGTTTGTATGAGTGTTGTTATTGTATTGTTATTGTTAACTAAAACTAAAACTATTCAAAACATTTTAGGTAAATGAAATAAAGCTAAAATAAAAAAGTTGAAGTATTAAAAATTACAAAAACTAAAACCGACATAAAAAATAAACTACTACAAAATTACAAAAGCACATAACAAAATTACTACAACTTAAATTAAAATGAAAACTTTATATAATATATATAAAAGGCTAATTCAAAATATTAATAAAAACTATAATAGTATATAAATAATATACAAACATATTATCTAATATGTTTAATTTATTTTTAATATAAAACTATGTAATAAATTATTTAAGTTTAATGGTAATACATTTATATATATATATATATATATGTATATATTATATATATATATATATATATATTATATATATATATATATATATATATATATATATATACATATACATATATATATACACATATATATATATATATATATTTTTATTTTATATATACACATATATATATATATTATATATATATATATATATATAAATTAAGTTTCTTGGTTTTTACTGAACATAAGCATCCTGTAGTTTTCCCATGCATCCCTCTTCTCTAACTATGCACAGAAATGGCTTATTCCTGTCACTGATCCCGGTTTAGGTCTATAAAGTCTGATCATACATTTACTATATCCTATATAGAATCTCTTATACAACTTCCTGTTTTTTGCGCCTCCAATTTTTAAAGCCTGCATGATTTATCCAGAGACCGTTCCGCTTCCAAAACTTCCAAAGTCAAACAAGGGTAGATCAGAAAAAAAATTTTTTATTGCTTCTCTAAATGCGGTTCACCTCCAACTCAGGATAAATCTTTCATGGCTTACTGGCTAATGTTCAAAGTGTCGTATTCTTTTAAAAGAGAGAATGCGTAATATGGGGTGCATGGGAAGAGGAATGGAAAGAGAAAGAGAGAGAAAGACGCTTGCGGGTATAAAGCAGAATGCTGAACGTTAAAGTGGTGCAACTTGCCTAGAGAAAACAATCAAGAGGAGGATTGGTGATGCTCCGAGCCCTGACAGATCTGATTGAAAACGAGAGGATAAAAGAAAACAGCCAAGTCATGGAGCAGAAGAGGGCTAAAGGCTCAGACTGGGCTGTCACACGCAGCTGCTGTTCGGAGCACTGCACACACATGCATACAAAACACAGGAAGATATGCTCTCTCCACAGCACAATCTAATTATGCTTCCCTCTAATAAAACAACCCTCTCAATCAACTCCTGAACGACCCTGACATGAATTTCAAACACATCCAGTCAGGAATAGAAACTCTACAGCTCACCAATATCAATTAAACCGTCAATCTCTTCAGAAATAGCCAGAGGAGTCTTACTGTTCAAAGAATGCTCTTTCATAGATCAGGAGACTTAATTGAGTTCTGCCATATTATTGAATAAATACTTTCTACTATAATTTCCTGGGAGACATAAAAATAGAAATAAATGAGATAATTGTTGGCAAACAGCAAGAGTGTAGTGTCAGATAATTTAGTGTTCGTGGAATGAAAAATATTAAAATTAATATTCAACAAAACTTTTGATTGCAAATTTAACCAAAAACAACAACATCAACAAAGACAACTGTCAAAATATACAAATATCTTGTAAGTTCCACAAAAAAAAGGAAGTCATACAGGTATGGAACAACGTGAGTGTGAGTAAACGATACAATCCAAATTTTTAGGGTGAACTATCCCTCTAATTCCTTCTGTAAGGTGTCGCAAAAATATTTATTTAAAAATAAATTCTCACAAAATCAAGAAAAGAATGGATAATGCATACTTGTTTGTTTTTACCCTGAAGACTGACATGATCTGAAAGTGATTTGGTCAGGTCTATTCGTTATAGCCACACACGTCACCTAAGTCCTCACAGATGGTAAATTTTTTAAAGTACCTCGCGGTCAGAGTGTGTGGCAGTCAGCAGAAAACTTTAGGTACTTCAGCTCTCCAGAGAGACATTAGGACTGTGATAAACAGCCGAGTTTCAATCATTTACAGCAGCAAGAGGCAAAGGGTGGGAAGGAAAAAGAGCAAGGGAGGAGGACAGAAAGACATTGCTCTACGAAGCCAGAGCAATAAGTGAGGTCATTATGTTTCGAAAAAAAAAAAATTTACCTAGTGATCTGAATTTATCTCAATCTTAGTAAGAAACAATATTATTTCCTTCGACAATCCATCAATTCATCAAAATATTTAAAATCAACTCATTATCACTTCAATAATGGACATAAAATAAGTAAAAAAAAGTCTGAGACCACTATTTGCATTACATACACTCAGAAATAAAAGTTCCAAAAGTTTTTACTTTCAAGTATGCATTATATTTTTAGCATTTACATACAAAACTTGCATGTAACACAACAAACAAATGTGTGCTACAAAACACCAGCCCACCTGAGTCTGCCGTCTTCAGCTGCCGCTCCTCCAGGGATGATCTTTGTGATGAAGATCCCAGGATCATCGCCAATGTGAGGGTTATCTGTACCACCTGCTATACTAAACCCCAACCCTGAGTTACCCTGAGGAGACACACACACACACAGAGGAATATATGAAAGATGGACTGGCCCCTTTATTAGACCTTTGCCTCAGTGAAAAGAGCCTGAATAACAGAACCACAATAGAATGAACGAAAAGAGAGATGCGAGAGAACATTATTTTTGTAGGAAGTGCACTTTGCTACCCATGACTCATCAGTGTTTACAGTTTGGCACGGCATGGGCCTCTGAGCAGCGCAAACTCACAAATCAAAACCTGTCACAACCGTGGGCTATAGCCACATTTAACATCTCTGAGACGTAAATAGGCTAACAGGCTAATATTTTGAAGTGACGTGTTTATGATGGGACTCTCCAGGGTGCTGCCTTGGTATAATACACAGGCTTTTAAGCTTTAAACAAAGTGGATCATGAGGAGAATTCATCTTTGCTGATTAGAGATGTTCCCTGGCTATGTTGAGAGGTGGTATCTGCTTAATAGAACAGCAAAGTTATGAAAAGTCAATACCAAAACTTTAGCATAAGGGTGGAGGTTTGGTTTTAAAGTGAAAGAAAGAGAGAAATGGGTGACAATAACAGATCAGCCCCTAGCAGCAGAGTTATCACCTCTGCTTGTATCCAATTTTCTAGCTTGTAATCTCAGTTGAGTCTGCAGAAGCCCCTGAATGTACACTCTCAGCCTCCTGGCTCCAGGGTCGGGCAAATCTGCGCTCCCTCTGGTAGTTGACCTTTGCTATTGTCCGTGCTCTACGTCTAGTCATGTGGATCCGATTACAGCTGCCAGAATGTCATCTGCAGCCGTCTAATTCTCTCTTTCTTTTCCTCTCTCACACTGCCTCTACTGTGCACCCCAGGCTTTCACTTGCAAATAAAGCATATACAGTGGCCCAGTTAAGAGGGCTCTGTAAAATCTGGCTAAATGAAAGCTTCAGTAATAGTTTCTAAAGAGTTTGTATATATAATGCATTATAAAAGTATTCTTATCTTTACAACAATGCATTCATAAAGAAGTATACATGGAAATCAATATATAAGTGTTTGCATGAATAAATATATTTATATATAATTCTGACACATTTCAATAACTAAATATTCATGATTACACTTCAAAGAGTAAGATCAGCACCTAATTTTGTTTAGTTATGTTCAGTTTATCATGAGCTACTGGTGCCACCATAAATTTCTTAATAAATATGAATTACTTATATTTAATGACATTATAATGAAGTATAAGTTAATTGTATAAAACAATAGTTTTATAATAATTTGAAGAAAACATTTTAGATGAAGTACTGCATTGACAGGCGACTTAATATTATGGTCAGGCAAATTCCCTTTTTTGAGAGCTTTTCCACATAGTGACTAGACAAATCTAAAAAGCAATCATCATTAACGCAAATGATCTCACATTTAAAGTCTTTACTAATCACAAACTAAGCTCATTCTGTGACTGGTCAAGTTTGATGATTATGTTTCAAGATAATGGCAAGGCAAGCTGTGAATGACTGGATTATCAGGCAGAAGAATCCACACAAGCATAAAATATGACGTGCTCAACTCAACTCTGAGTCTACATATCTACAGTATGGATGTGTACTGTGTGAGAGAGAGAAAGAGACAGACACTTACCCGCTCTAATGTAATCTCTTCAAATTCATATTCAATTTCTGTCCCATTTACCTATTGGAGGGGAAAGAAAAAATCCCATTAGATATGTTCACAGATGCAATTCAAAGAGGGTATTAATCACATGAAATATCTAACTGTAATGCCACAATGACATCCTAAACCGGCAGCAGCTAAATGATGTGGAAAGAGGTTCATAACAGTTCAAAACATTTTGTGAGAGCTTAAGGACTAAATTGAAACCTATCATGAGATAAATGATATGTCAAATAACTTCTTAAAACCATCAGCATTCAACTGATTCTCCTTGAATGAATCAGGAACGGGGCTTTCATACATCTTCAGCAGACATCTATTCAGCTCACCGCATTAGCTGTAATTGTCTAAATCTGAGTTCGGACACTATAATCCATAATCATTTACCTGCTTGTACAATGGGACCAGGCCTCTGGAGCAGACATGCTGGCTTAAGCAGGCCTTAAGATGAATTCATACTGAACGTACAGCTAGAAATGGCAATGAAAGACAACTAATCCAATTTCAAGTTCAATTTCAAATGAAGGTCATCTTCATGCTTGATTGGAGACATTCATCTTAATTATTCTTTAATAAGTGAAGCAAATGTAAGTGCTTTAAGGCGCTCTAATTCATGTTAAAGAGCTTTTCAAGCAGTATGGCTGCTCTCATGTTCATTTTTTGAGCATACAAAAATGCTCCACAGTCGACTGTTTCAGAAGACCTGTCTACAATGTACACAAAAGTACTAAAATGTTCCTGGTCTAACTGTGATTAACTATGATATCAATAATTATTATTTTATTATAGTTACATATTATATATTATTATCTATAGTTTTATATATAGTTCAAAAGTCTGTGAGATATTTTAAAGTTTTTCGGGAAGATTTTGCCAGACATTACACATGGCTCCTTTAATGTAGCTTTTATTTGAGAGTATATTATTTTAACAAGGCAGCATTTATTTGACCTTTTGTAAGGTATTACAGTTGTATCGTTTAATTTTACTACAATTTAAAATACTGTAACTGTACATGCTTGAGAAACGTGTATGTTGTTTGTTGTTTCAAATTTGTATATACAACTCAAAATGTAATTTTTGTGAAGGGGAGTATTAAGTGCACTCTATTGAAACGACTATGCAGTTTCTCGTTTTGTAGTCATGTTTTTACAATGCATTTATTTTAAGAGTGTAAAAGTGTTATATTGTGATTTTTTTATACAATTTAAAATACTGTAACTGTAGCAGAAACGTGTTTTTTTATTAAAGAGAAACGTGTAGCTTGTTTTTATTTTTATTTTATTTTTTGTTGTATTGTGTTGTGAACAATGAAATTTTTTGTTTATGTTTTTAGATTGTTTTTCAGCTTTTGCATTTACAGTGAGTGTGCATGTTTCACATTTTGACTCTTTTAATACTGAGGGGAGTATTTCAGACATCTGGAGAAAGAGAAACAGTCATTCATGGCTAATTGAAACCCAGTGAACAAGCTCATTTATGCCTCAGCCACCTCAGCTGTTCAACAGAGAGAAAGTGAGAGAGAGATAGCTGAATACTGTCTCACTGCTCTCCTCAGAGCGACATGACCTTTCATTTACAGCATCAGTTGGAAGTCTCTAGACTACACCCGCTCTTAAACATGAGGACCAAACAGATGTCAAGAGCACAGAGCCGAACGGGGAGCATCTCACTCCACAACATTTCTCAAATGAATTCATTTGTTGAATTCTGGATGACACTCATCAGTCATGCAGGAAGATTCAGTAACATATTTAGTTGGTCCAGAGTCAACACCATGATGAATTACTTAAGGGGGCATCTGGAATCCTGGATCGGGCACAAATTACCCCAAATGCTAAATGCTAAAATTTGTGGTTCTCTTCATACATGATAAGCAATTTCATATGACTTCTTACTGATACAGTGGTGTGAACATCACTATAGAGTAATAAGAGTAAATATCAAGTTCAAACTCCCAATCACTTTACTTTAAAAAAAACATGTAATATAGAAACTCATTGTCAGTGGATGCAGACACAGGGTTTCTCAAAGAACACTACCAGCCAAGAAGAACGCCTAAATCATGCTATGCAACTGCTCGAATAGTTTCACAATTAATATAATGAAACAGTTTGGTCAAATACAACATCTGATATGTCCATTATTTTATTGTCGGATTCAAAATGTTCTTTATTCACAGTGCACACAAGTGCTTCTTTTTGATGCTAACTACTCTCTGCAGTTTCATCACCCCGTGTGCGAGTGCTCTTCATCTGGATATGCACACCCTGAATAGGGCTACAAACACAATCAGGGAGATAATTGATGGATCTGATAACTGATGGATGAGCATGAGAAACCAATAAGACAGAGTAAATGAGATCATTAACAACAGCAGCACTCATTAGAATAGAACAACTCCCCTTATCAACCGACTTAAGACATTGATAATCACACGCACTTCATCTGGTCATGGAGAACTTTTCTTTAGGTTAGGAAAAACATGGCCTTTCCATCTTCCCCCTGAAGAAATGACCCAATTACTGGGCTTTGAGTGGCATTAGCATTCTGAGCCGCATGGTGTTGCAAATGTGAGACGCTGGGGACCGGGGGAGAGTGCAGCTGCAGAGGGGACGGTGGGAGGGGAGTTTACCATGCAGCATCCGGGGTGTAAAAGCACACATTAAACTGGTGAGTCACTGCAAATGTGGCACCAAACAAACTCGCGAATGTACGATGTGCTTGACCGCGTTCATCCACACAGCTTGTGCAAACGATGCAGAGCGGGTCATGTTTCCATGACGACTGTTTGACTACAATGCAGGAACTGGGCACTTTTAAGCAGTAGCATTCCCTTTAGAGTTTAGGCTGATGGGATGGCATATTTTTAAACCCATTGCAGTGATTAAACAGGAAATATCCCTTGGGCCGCGACATAATAAGACTCAGTTTCCTCAAACCACACCCACGTGGACTAATTAGCACTACGAACTAACCACTGTTATTCCTGACAGCTAATGAAAAAAGGCACTGTTTAAAGTAGGCAGAAAAGGTCATTTTGCTGAAGCTAGGCGGATGTTATTTAACAGCTACACTGACTCAGTAATGCTTTATTAATCTTGTCATCCCCCTTGATTATCTTTAGCACTCGTTCTAGATTAGCTCTGTTCCCACTACAGTTACAAAGGGAGCACAGTGGAGGTTTCATAATTAACAGCACTTAACCAGATTTCTCAACAGGTCTAAAACTAGGCAACAGTGGGTTGAGATTGAAACTGTAGTGTCTACTGAATATTCATTGTTTGTGCATATTCCAATTGCAGTATTTTAACTCCATTTCAAAATGAGTGAATTGTCTTTTCATCTATCGTCTACATATGTAGCTACTTTCTAAAGCAGCATCATGGACCTACACAAATGTTCTTTTTTAGACTCAGTTTAATGTTAGCATGTTGCTAAGCTAACAATGCAATAGTCTAAAAAGCACACAAAATGCACAAGCAAATACTCAGTAAAACAGTGCATTTGTTTTCACTTGAGATAATCTATTAATATTTGGTGACATTAAATAAAAGACGACTTCAATTAGATTTTTCGAAAGAAAACAAATAAGAAGTGCTCATCAAGGCTGAATCAATTTAATCAAAAACACAGTAATATTGAGAAATATTATTACTATTTAAAATAACTGTTTTCTATTTTAATATACTTGTATGTTATTTATTCCTGTAATGGTTTAATGCTCAATAAACATTTCTACTTATTATTAAGGTTGAAAACAGTATAGCTGCTTAATATCTTTGTGCATTTTTTTCAGGATTCTTTGATGAATAGAAAGTTCAAAAAAAGCACCATTTATTTGAAATATAATTATTTTATAACATACATGTTTTCACTGTCACTTCTGATCTAATGTATTCTTGCTGAAAAAAAAAATATTATTATGTGTAGTGTATTACGTCTAAAATAAATGCTGCCTTTGATTTTGCTAAAAGAGAAACTGTATCTTACAAATAACTACTCAGCAATATCCTACATTATATTTTCACAACCTTTTTGGAAAGACTGTTTATTTTGACAACTTTGCAACCTAGCCTACTGAATGTTTCTTTTGCATCAAATTAAATACAGAATCTTCTCTGACTAAGGTCTACTGCACTCCTTTATGTACCTTATTACATCTGACAGCTTCACACACTTTTGCATTTCTTCAACATCCTCCAGAAGCATCAACAGATGCATGGAGACATTTCTCTTGTTTTTCATCACTCCAAAGAAAAATCAGTCTTTTGAGCTTGATTTTCAACTAGCCTTGACAATTCCTTTATAAACAGCACAAAGCCCACGTAGCATTTAACCTGAGGTAAATCTGCACTAAAGCAACCAAGGTTCCTTTTAATAAACTGAATAGATGATACTGTGCAGGGTAAGTGAATGTGTGTGGGATAAATGTATTGCATAAATACACGCATAATGAGCTTGATTTGGTCCATTCCTCTGCCTTTACTGCAGCACCTCTCTCATTTGTCTATGGGGTCATGTCGAGTCTTTATCTCCACATAGACGACTTGATAACTATTTTACAATGTGATGTTTTTTTTAATGAGTTAATACGATGTGTGGTCCACCCCTAAATAAAATCATCACAGATTGTAAACAGATTGTATGAAAACAAAACTCCCAAAACTAGATTGAAAGATTGATAGATTGAAGATTAAGTATGTAAATGCAGCATATGGTAATTCCCAGTGAAGTCATATCAAACATTTTAGGTTTATAGCACCATTAATATTGTAGTAATGACTTTTCTCAAGTTCTCAGCTAAAATAATAAAAAAAAAGGTCAGTGAATCTGTTCTACTTTAGAGATTTGCATTTTGGGAGCACAGAACACACACACACGCACTTGTGTTTATAGGCTAAACTCAGAGTGAACACCTGCTTTACTGGAGCAATACATCAGTGTTTTCTTTTCCCGGAACTCCATCTTCTCTTGCTTATTCTCTTGTATTAGGATATTAGGAGAAGGTCTTTCAGAGACAGATTGCTGCTTAAAGCAGCTCATAATCATCGTAATCTCACACATATTCCAACACATGTCCACAATGGGCTTTAAAATGAGAACAGCAGGAAAAAGAAGGGAGAAAAGCAATTAAACCATCTTAACAGCATTAGGTGTGTTGCTGGATTCTTGATGTCATGGTCAATCTTGCGTTGTTGACGGAATTACACTGCTTTGACTAAAACACGGCACATCCACAGTCATCTGGATATGCCTCATTGTTAATATTTCATTACTGAGATGCAGGCAGGGAAACAAGAAATAAATGAAATTATCCTCAGTGAACGTGCAGGGTGTGTGTAAGAGGTATATTCAACGGAGGAGATTCTTCTAATGAAACAGAGCAATAGAGGGATATTTTCCCTGATGTAACAGAGGAAGAGACCTTTTAAATCTTCATTTAATCTCATTGCTGTTTAGGAGAAACAACTGAGTGATTAAAATGATATTATTTGTGATTTATCTTTCCTATAGGCTAAACAAACAAGCGGAAGCAGAACAAAAAAGAATGTTCTAGGTTGTTCATAAATGGCTGGCCATTTCTTTACGTGGCCAAATGACTTCATTGCCAAAACAAGGAAAAGCACAGACGATTATTTTGATTAGTTTGCAAGGAGACAGACAAAACCTGACTGAAGGTTGACTGACGGTCAAGCTGTGTTGTTAGTTTGTCTGTGTCTGCAAACTCTATGCACTTCTTGCTGAGTGCTTATCGCTTTGAGTTGGTGTCTGATTCAACACTGCTCTCCCCCTCTGTGTTCTTTCATTCACTTCAATCACCTGTTCTGTCATATGCTCAAATTCGTGATGTTTCTTCTGCATATACCTACCTCCTTCACTCTGATCTAAAACATAGCGAACAGGCAGCGACTTTCTAAGGCAGCATACTAACTGAAATGGCATCTCATAATCAACTGATTTGGGATTCTCTAAGTAGGTATCAAGCAAAATATGTTTATTTGATCCAATTCCTGTTTTAAACCATTCATCAAATCTCTCTCATATGCCCCGCCAAAAAAAAAAAAAACAGTTGACTCCATACATTTATATTTTAAACCCCTAAAAGAAAAGCCTGTGCTAATCTAAACCCGCTGATAATCACTGGCCTCCTTATCTGGTTGATTTATGAAAAGTCATCAATCATTGAATATGTTGATATTATTTGCGCACAGTGATAAATGACACAAAATTTATAAAAAGCAAAAAAAGGATGTCAAACCCCTTTGCCACTAAGCCTGTGTGGCACTGATCTGATCAACTGGGTGATCTGCAATGTCACAGCAGTACATAATATTATGAACATGCAATAAATAAATGAAAAATCAAAACTCACGTATGGTACAGATTCCAAAGTGTCCGTGTTGACAATAATTGGGGCAGGACTTGCCTGTGAAAAGAGAAAAAGGGAAGGCGAGAGGGATAGACGGAGAGGAAAACAGAAAGAGATAAAGATCAGAGTGGATTGGAGATGCGTGAACTGGCCTAGATTTTAATAAGGGATCCAGCAGAGCATGATGGGCACTGCTGAGCTCACAGATGCCATGATCAAGAACACAACTTCAAAATGACAGTTGACAGCAACACTCACTGTAATGGAACACAACGTATTTACACACACACAGATCGATTAAATGAAGGATGGAAAACATGGCATCATTTAGGAGTATGATCATTGCTTAAAAAAAAAAGTTCTTATGATTGTTGAAAATGTTTATATCTCTCCCTGTTTCTCTCTGGTGCTATTTTACTAGCTTCTGATGACAACACAAAGTCATGTATTTCTCCCACACAGCAGCGAGGCCAGAAATCTCGGTAGGTGGATGTCTTTTCTGTACCTTCTCTGTAATTTTATTGAGTGTTGTAAAGTGGAACCCCTTCATTTACCTTTATTAGAAAATATTAGCTCATTTTACGCATCATAATGTTCTGCTGCACAATTCACTGTGCAATAACTGCATACTTAAGCAAAAATTTCCCTTTATTGTAATAATGATATCTGTGGTGCTGGAGGCAAGAATAAATCATGTGAACTACTGCAGAACAAAACCTGACAAATACATTTTTCAAACTATATATAAGAAATATTATGAGTCGCAGACACAATTATTTTTTTATAATTAAAAACTATTATTATTTGAATGGGTAAATATGCAGTCAATTTGGGTGGACCTTATATGACCTCAAATATGAACCATATGAACCAAATTCAGATATAAGTGACAAAGACATCTGAAACATTAAAAAATATTTCTATTTCAATAAATGTTGTTCTTTTGAATGTTCTATTCTTCAAAGAATCCACATTAAAAAATAATAATAATAAAAATAAAAATTGGTATCAGGGTTAATATGGTTAAATATTAAGCAGAACAACTGTTTCATAATTGATATGAATAAATTAATGTTTCTTGAGCACCAAATCAGCATTTTAGAATGATTTCTGAAGGATCATGTGACACTGAAGACTGGAGAAATCGCTGCTGAAAATTCAACTTTGTCACCACAGGAATACATAATTTAATGTATAATTATAACATTTTGATGTACTAACATTTCACATTTTAAAGATTTTTACAATATTTTTTCATCAAATAAATGCAGCCACAGTGAGCATAAGAGATCTCTTAAAAAAATAAATTAAAAAAAACCTATCGTGGCTAAAGATTCTGACACACAGACTTTCTCTATCATTCAGTAACGGGAAAAACAATGTCACCTGTCCTTCAGCTGAGCATTATTATTAATAGAAAAGGTTGAAACTAACAACAGCTAATATTGCATCTGAATACACCAAACAGTTCATCATATGCTTTGTCATTTTGCAGACAAACATGATACAGTAGGCTTTAGGGTTACGTACACACTGCGGGCATCTCCCACACAAGGTGTTTTTGTAATGAATGACATCGTGGGATCAACAACAGAAATTTGCCATCTAGCTGGAGCTATTATCTACTGATGAGGTCCATCACGGCGAGGCAGACAAACATTAAAGAGATAAAAGAGATAATTGCAGCGTTATCTCAAAATATGACAGTTTAATGGTCAGAAATAAAAAAGCAAACAGAACGTAATTGAGCAAAAGCTAAGTTTAATGTCTCCCTGGATGACAAAGAGCAATATTGGCCATTTCAGAAAGTGAGTCATAAAGAGGGCATCCTCTGAGACACATACTGTACACCCAGAGAGATGACTCCAATTTTCAACTAGGATGACACTGCTAAACTACTAGTCGTAAATGTGAAGACAGCTCTTGCATATTGCAGATTTCGGTTTCTATTAAATAATCATGAATATTATGTTGTTATTCTGAGCTATATAATGCTAAAGCCATATTTTAATTTGAATCTGTCTTTGTAAAAACATTACATGCTCCCACTAGGTTGTACAATAAATAAATATGACTGCATTCTTTAATATGCAAATGATATGCAGATTTATTTTAGATTAACATCAGACATCAAGTGCATCAGCACTCTGTCTGACACTATGTTATTAACTCTATGGATGTGGGTGTCTATGAACTTTTCTGCAGAGATAAATATAAAAACCGTGACTGATTATCACTGAAGAGCATAGATGACATCAAGAATTGATGAGTCATTTTTCTATTTATGAGGCTTTGGAGTATTTGATAACCTCACAATGAAACTGAATATGGTTCAGAGTAATTTAAGATTAAAAAGTTAACGATGCGATGCATCGATATTAAAAAAGTGTACATCGGCTACAAGTTGGCATTTGTATCACAATGTATCGTTTCTAACATATTTGCATCTGTAAAAATTAAAGTCCAAAAACCTTGCTTGAAATAACCTAACAAATCAATCGGGGCTAAAGCGGTTCCATAAACGACTATTTCAATTCATGTAATCTCACTAATTTGTGCACACTTATTCTTAAGCAGCCGTTAATGTCAATCATGGATCAAATCGATCCACCATGGCAAACAATTTTTGTGGCAAACTAAATTTGTGCTGTTTAATGCATTTGAGACGTTTTGTTATCCTCAGTGCATAACTGACATTTCACAGGTACAGTATATCACAATCATAAAATCAGTAGCCTACTAACAGTTCACAATTAAATCCATAGCCTACCTTTTCTTGTAACCCGATAAAATCAATCCATGGTGATGAACGTCATCGGAGATGTTTAATCCACAAGCATTCTGAGCATTATTCCCATTTGCTGTCGTTCACATCAATCCACAGCATTATTCCCATTTGCTGTCGTTCTTTTAGATTAGGCTATTTCATACAATATAAAAGCACTTATGCTACGTCTAGCATTCTTTTACGTTACTGAGCATAGCAAATAAATTGGTATCCACTCATGTTTATCTTTTTGTCTGCTTGTTATGATCCAAAAAAAAAAAAAACAGGCCATGATTACTAGATTTTATACATGTGTTACTATAACGATTTTGTAAATGGTGATCAGCAACCAAATATTGATAATGTGTTAGTTACTGCTTTTTGCCTTGGTGTGACTTCTCACTTCTCAACAGTAGCTGCTTCATATGTATCTTTAATGCATCGAGATGCATATCGCATCGGCCTTGTTATGGAGATCCACAGCCCTAGTAAACATACCTGGCAATAAAGCTCTTTCTGATTCTTCTGATTTCTGATTCTTATATATATATATCAGAATTGTAATATCCTGGTGATATCTTGTGTGAAATAAGACAGTGAGGGCTGAAACATACAAACTGTAAACCCTTGGATATTTCCACATAAAATGGGTTTATTCATTGCTTAGTTTGTCATCAAAGAGAACTGGAATGGCAATGCTGCATCAAGGGCAGTGGGTTGCTGGAATAACACATCTCTTCATCTAAGTTCTACAGCTAATGAGAACTAGACTGTAGGAAGCTGAGAGGAGAGTCAACAGTGAGAGGGTACCAGGGGCCTCATTTATAACCATTGTGTATGCACAAAATGGGCATAGAAATATACAGTACATACACAATTTTCCATGCACATATCAGGATTTACAAATAAACTATGTACACACTGTACAGACACTCTAGACCAGTGGTCGCCAACCCGTCGATCGTGATCAACGGGTAGATCTTTATCACTGTCCCAGTAGATCCCGAAAATAACAGTAAAATAAGTACAAAAATGCATTGCATTTCTCCATTCTTTGTACTGTATTTTTCTGTTATTTTCAGGATCTATTGGGGCCAGGCCTACCATAGTGAACTAGAGTCATGAATGCTATAGCCTGCTGTGGCTTGTAAGGTAAATAGAAACACTGGTAATGATGGTCACTGCTGAGGGAAATGTTGTCCGGCCTTACATGTTTGTGCTGAACTCAGACCCTGAACCGGCGACAACAGGAGACAACCAACCACCTCCTCAAACGCGCTTACAACAGGATGTTTTAGAATTGTAATTAATTTTTTTTTTTTAAACACAGAATGCAGTAAGCTACGCAACTGTTGCTTTCCTACTGATACAGTAAGTTGACGTTAGCATCACGTTAGCATTGAATAACCATTTACAAACTTTAATTTCATAATGTAACATAAAATGTGTGAGAAGTTTACTTACAGGTTGCGGATTTGAGGTCAGACCCAACAATGTAGGGACAGCAGCATCTTTGAGGAGTAGCTTCTTTGAAAACACGGCATTGAACTGTGCCTGATTGATGAAGCAGTCACTTGTGAAATGTGCAGAACAGACGGTTAAGTTCGAACTAAATTGCTGTGGTATTTCCGAATTAATGAACATTAGCCATTGGTCTCTTATATTAATGTTGTTCGGAAGCCTGTGCAATGATGTAGTTTCTAGGGCTGGTCCGAATATCATTTTTTGAACTTTGAAGCTTCGATAGTAATCAACACCGAATATTCGAAGCTTCGGAAGGAGGGGGCTGAACATATTCTTCTCTCTAACACTGTGTCTACACTGGACGCAAGCGGCGCAGTGGAACAAAATAGAATAGAACCTGTTATGCTGTCTACACTGGATGCGGCACATGCGGCTGATAATTCCCGACAGTAAACTGCTGCTGCGTTAAATTTATGACGTACTGACACAAATTTCAAATGATTTTCAACGGTTGCTTTGTCGCGTCCAGTGTAGACAGATTTTAGCTGTTGCGGTGCGACACAACAACTGTCGTGTTCGATGTAGACACGGTGTAATAAAGGCAGGAATCTCTGTGTGTCTGCCTGTCTGTTTGCATTTTTATTATGACATCACGTGTGTCGATTGGATGCGTGGCGGGTGTGTTGCTGCGGACCCAAGGGAGTGCAGTGTTGCATTTTGGTGCAATATGGACAAGCTACACGTTCAGAATGAATAAACTTTTAATAAACTACAGAACAGTGTGGGCCAGAAACTGCAGATTTCATGTTATGAGAAAATATTTTTAGCGAGAACAATGACCAATGATGCGCACTTACTTCAACATTATGGTAAACACTGCTGGATTCAGTGGTCGAACGGTCCGATAATAAATTACGATACCAGAACGATAATAGCTTACTGTACAACCGCAGCTGCACGGAGGTGTTGATGTCGTGTGAATGCATCTCCACAATATTATGAAAAATACCACTGTATCTGAAGGACACAACTTGAAGAAAACTGTAAGATTTGCATGTTTCCTTTTTTAAATACTTTGTCAGTGACGCGCCAAGTCAGACAATTGTACTGTATTTACACTGCAATACATAAGTAGTCCGTTTCCACTAAAAATAGCTAAAAGATGTTCATCTTAGCAGCAAAACTGCATACATTTTATTTGATTTGAAATGTTTAAAACAATTAAAATATTATTTGGCCAGTGGAAATGAATGAGATTAACTCTAATTTAAAAACTTTATCTGAGAATTATTTTATACCCTTTTGTTTTTATGGATATTTTGATATATTTATTTTAAAACATAACAATAATACCAAATGATTTTTAGCAATGTAATGTCATTGTCAAATGTCATTTATAGTCCGTATTTCACATTTCCACATGGTGTCATGTGGATGGGAATATGCATGGAAATGATAGGCAGATGAGGTTATACATAGTAAAACTAGGTGTTGTAAGCTCCATATATGGTGATTTCGGGGAGTAGATGGGGTGGAGATGCACGTACGCACAATCTTCCCCTGACTGGGATTTATAAAGGGATGTTTTCACAGGTTCTGGCGTAAAATTTTTGTGCGTACGCAAAATCTAGCTTTTGTGCATATGTACACTTTTAGGATTAAATATATGGAGAGTTTAATAAATGAGGCCCAAGAGAATTAATATACAGGAAATAGAGAAGCTCAATGTACACAGACAGCATCTATTCTCAATGTAAATGCACACTGCAAAATAGCAAGTACTTAGTTAAAACCCTAGCTGGACAGAATGTAACGGATTTGAATAAATCTGTGTAGAAAAAGTGTTTCAACAGGCACACAGACTCTTTGTTGATGTGTTCATTAATTCACTCTCTAGAGTAGACACAATCGGCTGAAGTGGCCATTGCCCATTTCTAGTGTTATCTGTGTGGAAGTGCTTGCAAACGCTCTGATGCAGAGCACGACCGGCCTCTTTCAGCCAGCCAGTACTCACGTGGCCCAGCTGAGCACAGAGGTGATGCCATTACATAATCTGCACACACAGCTATCAATCAACATTAAGGGATAAAAAATAATTTATGTGTGTACACAGTAAAAATGGTAAGGCGTGGTATTGAATGGAACAGCATATCATAGTAAACCATGGTGTTTTTAAGACTAAAGATGCAAGAAAGAGATAAGATGCTGTGTCTGAATCCACATTTAATATGAATAGTGTGTGTGTGTGTGTGTGTGTGTGTGTGTGTGTGTGTGTGTGTGTGTGTGTGTGTGTGTGTGTGTGTGTGTGTGTGTGTGTGTGTGTGTGTGGTGTAGCACAGACCGGCTCTGCAGTGTTTGGGAAAGAAAGCACAAACACAAGCATCTTAAGGGCTTATTGTGGAACCAAACTGGGGCAGACTTTCTGCTTCAAGCATCTTCATGCCTCTGCAGAGTTGGGAAAAGTCTTGGTAAACAAAAGTGTCTGTTTTCAACACATCAGCATTTTAGGCAGGGCTCTCAATTTGGTCGCACATGTGACCTAATTTCTCAATGGTGCGACTAAAAAAAATCAGAGGTCACACCGGTGCGACCAGCCATTTGAGGGGAAAAAAAAGTCTCTGCGACTCTGAAAGTCTCCCTGTGGTTAAACAACAGACACTAGAGCCCTGCATTTCAGCCCGAGCTCGACGGCCCCGACACCCCTCGAGATAATTTTCACGTCATAGTTCAGACGCAGGCCAGGCCTCCCACCTGTTTTACTTCTCCTAACTTTTATATTTTAGTCATCCATCAATTAGTGAAAAAAAAATTGCCGCGCTGGTGGAAACAACACGAGACCGTGCTACTGCGACTGTCAAGA
Organism: Cyprinus carpio; assembly: GCF_018340385.1. NCBI lineage: Eukaryota > Metazoa > Chordata > Actinopteri > Cypriniformes > Cyprinidae > Cyprinus > Cyprinus carpio. Next base: position 11,418,921 of record NC_056581.1, on the reverse strand, counting down.
GCGGCTCGACTGTGTTTAGTGTCCCGCAGCAGGAGCACAGAAGAACAGTTCTCCATTCAAATACAGGCAATAGGCTCAAGCTTGCCGTAAAGCACCGGCAAAAGTAATTACCATAAATGTGACAGGGGGAAATAGTAAGGAGATATTTAAATTATTTAATAAAAAACAACTGTTTTCTGAGTCTGTGTCGCAAGAATGAAGTTGCTGATCCTGACTCGCCATCTCATTAGACGCGCCTTTAGAGAGAAATGCATCTTTACGGATTATGATTAGAATGAAAGAGTTTTTTTTTCCCGATTTGTTTTATTTCATTAAGTGATCATTTAAAGCTTTCTATAGATATATTTATCACGTTTGTAAGGCATGTTTTCACTGAGTTTTGGTTCATTTTTGTACTCCTGTTAAAGACAAGACGCAGAAAGCGCTTTCTTTATTTTATAAAAAAGCATTTTCTTTATTTTGTACCATGTTTGTTATTTTTTGTTGGTATTGTGTTTTGTTGATATTGTGAGTGCATTTGAATTTATGTATGATGTTTTAATTTTAAATTTATGAGCAAAAATGATGGCGTATCTACTGAAAAGCATCTCTACTGTCCTGAAGCATCTCCGCACAAACTATTGGATATAGCGCACATTTATCTGGGTCTAACGTTTAAACATTGTTATAGGCTTGAACTGTTTTATATCTATAGATTTTAATTTAGGTGAGTTGTGATGATTTGAAAAGGCTAAATTGATCAAACATAGGCTCACTGTCTAACACTGGCCGCTTGGTCATTACTTATATTTAACAAACAAAAAATGCTCCAAACATTTTTCTAAATTAAATTAATAATAAAAAAAAAGAAACAAAATATAATCACTTTGCTATTACATACAAAACTGAACTATTTTAACAGCTGAGACAGTAGTATAAGCTGTTTAGGGACTGTTTAGCGGTTCAAATCAGACACTAGAGCATCCGTTCATTCAGACACAGTGGAAGATCTGATAAGAATCAGTGTAGAGGGGCCAAGTCTGGAAGACTTTGATGAGAGAGAGTGTGGCCAGCTGGTTTAGCCAAGGCCAAAGATCAAGAAGGCCAAACTACAGGAGTTGGCCATCCGAGGGGCATGTGACTGTAATTGAGAATAGTCCATAAGACATTGAGCCATGAGATTTTCAGTTTGAAGCTCTTAAAACACTTAATTTAGATTTTATTTATCTTGAGATGTTTTAAGTTTAAATTTCATCTCAGTGAAGCACTTTACGCACCAACACTTTTTCAGTAAGTTACCTTTCTTGTAGAATTGTGCTTCAAATAAAGAAGTTTATGTTGACCAGACTTAGTTAATCATTTACAAGTCAATATTGCCTATATGGACAGCGATTTAAAAAAAAGTGAACTTGTAAAACAAAGTTAAATGCGATGCGGTCGAAAATTTGGGTGCACCTAACTTTTGTGCTGCTGTACCTAAGAAAAAAAATTTAGGTGCACCAGTGCAACCAGTGCAAAAAGTTAGTCTACAGCCCTGTTAGGGCACGTAAGGTGCAGGCTAATACAAGACCAAGAAAGTGCCTGAGTTTAAACCCAGAGTCTATGCTACATTATGTATCTTAAAACATCACATCCAACTTCTCTAATACGTTTCTAGCTAGTGGGGGTCTTTTGAGACATATTTTATCATTGTGTTTTGTGCAGATGTTTATGAGATCCAAACAGGCTTGTCGCCTCAAAAATGCATGTGAAGTGCATTGCAATTCAGGCAAAACATGATTAATACAATGCGGCATATGTAGGAACCCATCAATACCAAGGTTAATTGTGTGTTAATATGCACAGTGGAATAATTACAGTTGTCCTTATGAATGCTAGCAATTCACCCTAGCTATGAGAACTGCACTTCGGTGAATAAAATTGCATGAGTGATGAATGGAAACTTGAATTAAACTACTCATCAAACATTTCTAAATCGATTTGTCGTATGTCACATTACCAGATTAAAAATATGCTCTATTGAAACAAAAGGACTTGTCATGAGCATTTAAAAATAGAACTGAATGAAGATAAATAACTACAGTATCCTGTCCATTTTGCCCTTTGGAAAACAGTATGACAGCAAATGGTATTATATACCACAGAAGAGAAAGTAACTAATTAGTCTACATAGTTTGCACTTTGCTTATCCAATGTTACATATGATGATAAATAATGATTGGTCTGCAGATGTGTAATGTGCTGCTCAAAGAGGTCCTGCAATAGTGTTCAGAGCCTCTGCTCTTGTCCCACTTTACTGCTCTCAATAATTCAGGCCACAGAAACTATACATAGAGCTACCACACCACCGTCAATAATGCACAAGAAGAAAAAGTCAACAACAACAGCCTTACTTGAACATCATAGAGACAGCAACTTAAAGAAGTATCCAAGTTGACTATAAAGGGTTGGTAAAGATATTACCAAGACGCAATGTACACAAATGCATATTCTGGGGTTTTTAAGTAACAGTAAAGCTATTTCTAATGCTATAAAATATTTTAATTTCATATAAATGCTGCTCATCTGAACTTTCTATTCATCAAAGAGAGCAAAAAAAACAACAACAACAAAAAAACAGCACAACTGTTTTCAACACTGATGATAATAAATGTTTCAAAATCAGCACATTAGAATAATTTTCATATAAATAAGGATCATGTGACACTGAAGACTGGAATAATGGCTGCTGACAATACATCCAAATAATAATAATAATAATTATTATTATTATTATAAAACTGACTAAATATTAATATACAAATTAGTGTGTGCTGGTATACACACAGAAACCACACAAATAAATAAACAAGCAAGATATACAAAAGAGATATACATTCATTTGCCATTGGTTCTATATTGAGACAACTGGCTAGTAGCATCCCTTGATGACGTTCTCTGAAAAGATGATCAAAGGTCTAACCATGTCCAGTCAACGGTTTGAGCTGAAATATGATAGAAAAGCACTCTTAGTCTGCACACAGCATCTCCTTTGCCATATATATCACACTGGATCACCAGTGATGAGAAGTGTGGAGGTGTTTTCATGTAGAGACAGGTGATGGATGCGGAGCCACATGGTCATTTCTCACAAGCCTTACCGTGTCTGCCATTACATTATCAATCACAGGACCAATTTCCATATTTCAGTGGTATATTCTATCTATACTGGTACTGCCATGCACTTCAGCTGAGAAATGGGTCAAAACAAATGATAATCTACCGATCAGCAGGCAGAAAAATCCTCCACTGCTATTTATGTACTGTATATTAAGACAAATCACAAAATAAGTGTCACATGCACTGGATGACTTTAGCTGTAACACAGGAAATACCAAAAGAGAGCTCCACTTTTGCTAAACTAGATAATCCTGGAGTTTAATAAACACAGATAATGCAAGAGGAGAGTGCGCACACACACATAAACACTTAAACAGAGGGTCTTTGGAGTGCAGCATCCAGCTGTGTTAGTGCACTCTGGGGTGTGATGCATTGGCCTGATCTAGGGCGTTTAGCTGGATCTGTCTCGCTCACGAACAAACAGATTACGTTATCATCACTGCTGTAGTATTTGTGATCTGAGAGCCATGTTGTATAGAACTGTTCATGCGATGCAAAGTTATATCAGCACACCCAGCGACAAGAACAACAAGCATGTCAGAACAGGGGCTCCAGCGGTAATACATGCTTACAGAAGAGCAAAACGCACTTAGGAGAACAGCTACAGCAACATATACAACAACCATTCAACTATATATATAAAAAAAAAACCTCTGATACCGGATATTAAACAACCATCATCATTCAAAAGCAAAATAGTCTCGGTCCAGCTAGCATTTTACAGTTTCCATTACTTTTTCAGTTGTCAGTTTGTGATTACTGGATAAAGATTAAATATACACCATTCAAAAGTTTTTTTTCAAAAACTTTTATAGTGAAATATTATTAAAGTTTTTTTTTTATTTTACTAAATTATAAAATGTAATTTATCCCTGTGATGGAAAGCAGCCATTACGCCACTCTTTAGTGTCACATGATCCTTGAGAAATCATTCTACTTTGCCATTGTTCAAGAAATATTTCTTATTATTATCGATGTTGAAAACAGTTTTGCTGCATTAATATATATATAAAAAAAAAAAACTCCAACTCCAACATTAAATTCTATGAATTATCCATGATTTTTTCATTCGCTTTCGCATTCGCTTCATTTGCTTTTCTTACTTCTAGCCCTCATATCTGACTACCCATCATGCACCTGTCAGCTTGTGCCCCTGGTACCTAGCCCAGATGGCAGCGGTTACCTGGTACGGCTCGTGCCAGCTGTGCGGATGGCAGCCATACTCCGTCCACAGATCGCAGCTCCCCCCTTTGGCTTGGAGTGTGCCGCGGCTGGGACTCCTCCAGGAGCTCTCAGAGCGTGAAGCTGTGAGTTTGGCCCTCTGACGGGGCAGGATGGACATGGACGGAGAGTGCGAGGGCTGGTAGTTGTATCCGTGCTGAGGTTCATGCTGCCAGCTGCAAGAGCAGGGAGCCTCGCCCCCTCCACGATCTCCCAAACGGCCGTGCATCTCCACACAGCAGCTATGCTGCTTGCTCAGGTAAGCCGTCATCCCAAATGCACGTTCCTCTCCTCCTCTTGCCCTGTGTGTTTCACCTCCCTGTCTCTGGGTTTGCATTCAGAGGATGCAGCTGTGGTGAGCGGCACTACTCTGGGCGCTATCTGAGCAGTGTGCTCTCAACAGTGAGAGAGCAAGTGAGAGGGCTCTGTGTGTGTGTGCGCGTCAGAGAGAGAGGGAGAGAGTGTGAGAGAGAAGCTAGCTACTTGTAGACACTAGGCATGTTTTAGTTAAGAAACAACAGGAAGATAGCAAGAGAGAGAGCACAAGACGGAATAAGACAAGAAAGAGTAGACGAGTGTGTTTGTGTGTGTATTTGAAAAAAGCTCTGTCAATTGATGATTCAACTGGCGGTGTGTCTTGACAGCATCTCTGCTCAAGGCAGAAGCAATCAAACCCTGAACAGCTGGGGACTGAGCTGCCTTAACCCCAAACTCCCCAAACAGACAGACAGATGTCTAACTGACAGCTGCACTTTTTCAACTTGATAAAATCATTCAAATGATCTCTTGCAGCAAGCTCAAAGTACATGAAAAGCTTGCAGCTATGCAGAGATATAAGCCACATAGCCTGAAGGCAGACAGAAATGCATAAGCAGTACAAATTGAACTAATAAGTTTTCTAAATCCTTAGTATTTGAAAAATCACTAGAACAGTGTGTTTATATTTAATCATATTAATAATCAAACAATAACAGAGTTAATTAGCCTAACTCTTTTCAAGATTTCCAAGCAATGCAGAAAAACAGGCACATTAATGGCCCTGTCCCAAATAGCACACTTGATGTGGACCTGCAGTCCTATGGCCTTTCCTTATGTACATCAGTGAAGTCGACAAGACCATAGAGCATCCCATTTGTCACTTTAGTCTCAGAAGGGTGCTCACGAGCACCACCTTTGTGCCTGCAATGCAGACTTTTTCAGAGCAGGAATGGTGTGGACTTCACAGCAGAACATTTCCCAACAGACTTAGATTTTGTCCCTAAACCAAAGTGGGTTAAACTTTATTTTAAGGTCCAATTCCCACTATTAACAAACCATTAACTACAAATTTAAATTAAACTGAATTAAAAATAATTTAACTAATTTATGTTAATTTTACTAAAGAAAGAAAGAAAGAAAATTCTTATAAACTACTGAAGTTGCTGTTGAACAATAGCTTCAGTTTTAATATGATTTAATTATTATTATTCATAATAATAGAACACACATATTTTAAATGTCTATTATTATTTATACAACATATAATTTTATTATTTATAAATTATTATTTAATGAATTTAAGCAATTTCTCAGCAAAAGCTTTCAGCAACTTTAAAGGAAAAACTCCATTTGAAATAATGTTTAAATAATGAAAAAGATTGCCTGTTATTTGCATTTTAAGAATGTACTAAACTTTTTAAATTTTGTAATCCATAATTCAGCAGCAGACACAAAACTGTGCATGGAACAGCAGAGCTATAGCCTGTAGCTTGTGGATCACTGAGCCTCATTAATTCAATAAGATTTCTATTTATAACCAACCTAGTCACATTTAATCAAAACAAGGGGCTTTATGCTCAGCAACTGATGCTCAACTGCTTAAGTTAAACCATCCAGCTACATCAAAATTCAGTCCCAGAGTGCTGTGCTGACTGTCTGCTCAACCATTGTACATTAACCCCACCTACTGGCCAATAGCACACAGTACAGCTGTGAAAAAAAAACAAAAAACAAGCCAATTTATCTTCAAAGAAGCATTTCCAGTGCTTAATATTTGTTTAGGATTCAGTCTTTTAGCTGTTGGTTTATACTCCCATCTGGGGGTGAGTTTACATACAGTAGATAAAAATGAATAAAACACACTTTAGTTTTTTTTTGGGGTTTTTTGTGATTTGTTCAGAATGTGTGGCTGTGTAGGCATTCCAAGTGTCTAAATGCCAGTTAATCATACAATATTTTGTACAATTAACCATCCCTATGGAGCGTTCAATTAATCTGATCCTACAGTTAAGCAGGTTTCTCTCCTCGCCCATTCCAATTAAATTCTTGTGACATTTTATATCCCACCTGCAGGGCACACAAACACCATCAAGCTCTACTAATGGGATTGAACAGAATGTGAATGTATGGTAAAGGGATGATGGTAAAGGACTGCCATCTAAAATTTGTGTCTTTTTGACTTTCTTTGTATGGAAATGAGTGGCCAGGATATTCTTCAAATGGGCTATAAATGAATCATATTTCATGACCTCTAAAGCCAAGTGATCATCATTATTCACAGAAAACCTCCACTGCAGCCAAATATGAGGCATCAGACTACCAAAACAATACTTTTTTTTAACACAAAATTGCATTGAAAATGCAAAATAACCTATTGTATTTAAAGATGATAATCTGATACCATTTACATGCAATATGCTGATGTCATGTGACTCCAGTGTAGCATGCAGCAGTTAAAAATACAAAAATTAAAAAATACAAGGTAGTGCCATGGACACTTAGCCAGCCCCGTACTCTGTAAATAGTAAACTAGTATTCCATTGCTAACAAGGCCAATTGGAGGACAGAATTATAATTAGGATAATTAGGATAGAATTATAATGCATGAATAATGTATACTTGAAATTTGTGAGAGAAGTCAGTTAAGAAGTGGCTAAATCATCCAGTGAGGAAATGTCAGCCATTTCTAATTCTCAATAGTGTTGTGCATATCCTATTACACTTTTAACATGATGACAAACACCACTTATTACTGTCAATGCTCGAAATGATGACAGCCTCAGGATGTGTGTGTGTGAGTTGTATGCTACGTGTCAATGCCAAAGGCTAGTCATAGATGCCAGCAAGCTGTGATTCCACGTCACCGAGATAAACCCATGTATAATACTGTTGAAAATGTCATAATGCTGTCAAATTAATTTTCCCACCTTTCAACAGACAGACCATCAAGTGACAGGTGGTCAACCCTGACATTCACACACATTACAGGGCCCACTCAATCAGCTACACTCACAAGGGTGAGGGAACATGGCATCTATGTGGATGTTATATTAACAGAAATCACTGTATATGTAATACACACTGAAAACAACCAGTACACGACAAGCCATCTTAGTTGACACATATTTCCTACTGTTTACTCACATAAATGCAGATGAAAAGATCAAAAGGGTCAAAATACTTATGTCTATTAAATGTTAAAAAAATATATTCATATTATACATGTATAAGAGGAATTATATACTAATTACATCCATTTTATAATTATACAGTATATAATATATATATATATAAATTAGATTTAATGAATAACTGAAACAACAATAAAAATTATAATATTAATTTAATTTACTAATTAAATGTTTTTTTAATTATTATAATGATTAAATATTATTTTATTTCTTTATTTTATGATAGCACAAATATTATGCAGTTTTATATTTATTTGTATATTTGTGACAAACCAAAATATAAAAAATAAAACAAATAAATAAATCATCCTTAGTAAAAAATAAATAAATAAAAATAAATAAATAAAAAAATAAATAAAAAAATTTCAGTGTCCTAGATTAAAGAAGTAATTAGAACACGTACAAATCACAATAAATATTTTCTTTTGTAGACGTTTGAATGTCTTGGATTTGAATGCTGAATGTCACCTGTGAGGTTTTGACTATCATTGTAACAATCAATTCAAACCACGTCATGTTGCAGTTCCTACTGTAATAAAGTTATCGGCTTAACGCCAAGTATCCCCACATTTCCATTTGCTCACCCAAGCCAACTTGCATTCAGCATTTGGCAAAGGTTCATTTTGGACACTGTGGTGGAAGTTGGTGCTGTTCAAACAGCACAATGAATGACAAAATACTTGCTTATAATTCAGACTACAGTCACTGGGAGTGTCTGGGATCAGCGTTCTAATTAAAAGCCCTCTCTCTCATGCGGCTCTTAATAGAAGAGAAGTACTCAGGCTACAACGTGTCTTAGTACTCACAGGAACTGAAAGACTCTCTTCTCTCCTTCCCCCTCTCTTACTGTGTTTTCCAGTGCTCTCAAATTCAGGCTAAAACGTGTCTTAGTAACACACACACACACACACACACATGATGAGACAAGAACTCCCACTCTGTAAGACTTGCAAGATCCCCACAAAAAATTCAAACCCACGTTGCAGGGCAGAGTTTAAGCGGTTGATTCGCCCTGTCAGTGTGTGACAGGTCATTTATTGCTTCAGTGAAAGCCATTATGGTCCAGAGCCCATCTCTCGTGTAATTTAGAGAGAGGATGGCCATATGCTGAGAAAGTCCACATACAGTCTGACAGGCAAATGATGGACATCAGTTACTGTAGGCCTTAGGAATAGGTTTTTTAGGAAAATAAACACTGAAGGAGCTTTACGTATTACCTCAGAACTTTTTTTGCATCATCAAATAGTGCATTATGTGATTTTATTACCATAGCAGGAAGGTGTAGTGTTAATCTGGTTGTCCCGTGTGTGCTGTTGCTGTAGTTCATATTTACCACCACAAGGTGGGGCTTGTGGTTAGACTTTGAGATTGGACAAGTTGCTACAAAATTAGTCCAGGCCCTCGGATTGATCTTGGCACTGATTAAAAAAAAAAATAAAAAACCTACCCAAAAAAACATATTTTCCCCTAAATCCTTTCTCTCTCTAGCTCCTGTGTGATTGATCAAACAAGTATCTCTGCTGAAAACGTTGTCCTGAGTGTCTACTTCAGATGAAAAGTGAATGATTTTACTCACTGGCAAAGTCATGTTGCAGGATCAGCAAATGAAACTGTTGTACAGCCGCTCTGTCTCAGAACTGAGAGTGAGGAATGATGGTACAGTCATTTGCCAACTGCAGCACATAGTCAGTTCATGCCCATTAAAGGCAATGACACTGCCGCAGAATGTGTGCATGTTTACACTACTGGTTTAACTCAGCAATTATTGTAAAGTTTGACAGAGTCTGACAATCATCAACTGAAGTGACAAACTTTGTTCAGTATTTAGTGAATGCTAAACACTAAGAGCCCATAGGAGGTGTTTAATGTTAGAGTCATTAGAGTCTTGTCCAGAAAGCCCATGCACATTGCTGAACTAACTTAAAAATTAATTTGATTTTTGTTTTTGTTAACTGAAATTAAGATTAAATAAAATAAAAGTACTACATGATTCAAACCCCAGATAATTTTGAAACTATTATAAATTAAAATTATTAAATTAAAACTGAAATAAATATAGAGCTAAATAGAAACAAATATGAGAAATTAATAATAAAAAAGACAAAATTATTAAAAACTAACAAAAAATTAAATGAAAACTAAAATTTAAATAAAAATATAAAATTTCAATAAAAACAACAATAGTATATTAATAATGCTAAAATAACACTGTACCATTGCTGTCAGATTTTATTGTTTTTTATTATTACTGATTTTAAATATATTACTGATATAATTTTGGAGATTCCAAATGAGCTTGATAATAGGCAAAACACAGAATATTTAATTAAATATTACATTTTTGCCCAAAAATGTTCATTGGAGAAAATAAATAATAATAACAATATGCAGCTTTTGAACAGAGCTTGTGGTGTACAAGTTTGAAGGAGTGCTAGTCTGCCAAAATAGCTGTCAGACCTGGCCTCTGATTTAGCAACCACACCAGTTCACTGAATTATGGAATAAAAAGTGCTGGAAGTTATGAGGACCTCCTCCTGGGTTTAGCTAACCCAGGAGCAGAGGGAGATTTTAAAGAGTGGAAAGTTAAACAGTGGAGTGATTATAATTTAATGCAAGGTGTAGCGAGGTTAGCTCTGCAGATACAGAAGCAGTGCCAACACTTACTTTGGAGAAATAGCTTTTTGTTGGGTTCAAGAAGAGATTCCCTAAACCCAGCCTATGGCCATTGCGTTAAGCACCATCAGCACCATAATAATCACTATTAGTGTTCACTAAAAGACATTTTCAACTCCTTAGAGACAGTTTCAGCTCCTCAATGGCTTGTCCCTTTCCCCCAGGGTCTTAATGTCCTCTTATCATTTCCACCTTGTCAACTTCTACCTCAAATATACTTTATTTAGAGTATATCAAGTTTGTTCTCTGAAAAAAATAAAATAAATAAATGCAGGCGCTTGATTGTGCACTGCTCACCAACTGTTGTTATTATGTGGTTGCTAGGGTCAAGTCAAAAGTCCCCTTCCCTAAATCTCTGTTATATTTTGGTCCCTAAATATAGCTCAGTGCCTCCTTCAATGCAAGACTACTGGCTTTTTTGATTGGACTGTCTTCAAAAAATAATAACACCACAAATTGCAAGAGTTTTAAGAGTGATGCTTGCGATAGCACATCTAGCCTAACGTACATAAACCTCTCACAGTGTCTACACAGCATAGAATTTCCTGAGCATTTTCTGTCTGAATATGACTTCAGGCTGCACATCCAACCTTAAATTGTTTTAACAACTCTGGCATCCTTCTAAAGACAGAAGACAGCTCTTACATAGATTAGTTTCATTAGTCTCTTTTCCACTGGAAAATGTCTCTGAGTGCCGGCAGCGTCTGTGGGTGATGTTTCAAAGGCTAATTCACGGAACGCATTTGGTCGAGAGCCAGGACTGTGTAATCAACTTCAGAAATTATAAAACCAGTTCAATGGTTCAATAAAAACTGGAAGAGTGGCTAAATCCACCAGAGAGACAGAGAAATTAAAATAGCATTATCTAACAAAAGCGAGAAAGTGGTTAAAAGGACCTATGGAGAATTGTGAACAATTATTCCTCTTAAGTAGTCTGGTCTTGAAAACCATTCAGTCTTTTATTGCCTGGGAAACCCTGTCTAAAAGATCTGTTTATGGAATGCTGGTCTTCTTGTTTTAAACTTGAGGGTTAAACTGAATAAAGAGCTGCTAACCTGACTGCAACTCCTTCGGTGTCTCTTTAGAAGTCTCTCAGTCAAATTTTGCTTCCATTTACAGATGGTGACGAGCGACGGCCATTTAATCGGCCCCAAGTCGGGAGCTTTGGTTTTCAAGGCCTCCATGCTTAGACGTTTGTGCAGCGGTCGTAAGGATTCAACTCGAGGAGGGGCGAGAAGGTTGGGCGCGCTTCCTCGGTGGAACTTCTCCCGAAAAAGGCCATTATTCACCAGCGTGTAGCTCATGGCGGATGGCAGTTCGCCCAGCAAAGCTGGACAATGCACAAACTTCCACAAAAGCCTCTGTCAAAGCATTTCGAATGCACCCAATCAATGGACAGCTTCACAACAAGGTCACCCTAACACCGATACAATGTACATATCCACAGCCCAGTGGAGCCAAACAGCAAAAAAAAAAAAAATAAATAAATAATAAAATTGACTTCTCATAGCTTTTGGCTAATAAACAAACAAATCCATTGATTCTTTAAAAAACCGAAAGTCGGTCAAATATCAGAAGCCAAATCCAGCGGCTTTGGATGTTAGGACAGTTAGAACTCCAGGCTTAGACAGGCGTTAACTCTCAAACAAATCATTGTGCTGCTCGAGAAGACAGCATGAAGTCTATTCATCCTTGGACGAGTATCTCCTTCCATCGGGGGATGGCGTATGTGAGTGGAATGGCTGAGATGGATCTTTTTGGCCATGGCCTGTTTTATGGTAGGCTAGGCTAACCGAAGCTTAGTTGGACTTTTTTCAGGGTGTGGTAGGGAGAAAAAGGTTCACAGAGAGTGACAAAAACTCAATAAATCAGGAGAGTGATGGGGTGGCGGAGGGGAGGTAGATGAGATGAGATTAGCGTGGGGCAGCACTGAGATGCAAAGCACATGGGGATATAATTAAAGCCTAGGGGAACATCACTCCACTGAGTGGCCACTGCCAGATTACAGCCAATCAATAATGGAGCCGACAAACACACATCCACACGCAGTGATGTTTATCAGGCGCAGACACGAGCCAAACTTAAATTCACCACATTGGGAACGCCTCAGCAGGCTTAAACGCGCATTACAGGATGTTGAGTGTGAAAGGAAAATTAAACGTGCAAAGCACAAAAACAGCAATTAACCATGGCCTGGACTCCATGCTGCCAAATCAGACAAAGAGGGATGATGGGAAATCCCAGAATAGACAGGCTAAATGTGTTATCTCTCTGATTACAGCGCTAAATGTCGCTAAATGACAACAAGCGGCTAATCAGGTTCGCAGAGGAAATGGTCTGACAGCTTCTTGATCATTATAGCAATTGCAGCCTGGTCTGAATGGGCGAAAAAGAAATGCAATGAGATATACAGTATATGATTCCATCAAGGGATGTGTCTGTGCTGTATACAAATCTACTGTAAATATTCAATTCATTTTTTTATTAAAACTAACAGATTAAACTTTTCTCCTTTTTTTCTATGAAGATCACATTGAATAAATATATTATAGTCTTACCCTTGACTTAGAATTTCAATCTTAAACTAGGAAAATTCATCATAAAAATGTAATAGATGTTCCATAATGTGATAGTGAAAACAAAAAGTTAAACCATTTACCATGTTTTTTAATTAAAAAATAAATAAGGAACAAAATAAGTAAATAATGATTGGATATTACTGGTGGACAAATAATAAATTGAGAGTGTGAAAAGTGTTGTACGGAGGTTTATTTTTGAACAGCTTACAGGGCCAAAAGTCTATAGCTGAAGCAACAGCCTTTTATATGATCATAGATATTTTTTTTTATTTCATGATTGTGTCAGACACTGTGCTGCTGTGGTATTTTTTTATTTATTTTTGACGTCTATGTTACAGGTGTGAATGTGTGCTGTCTGTGTCGCAGTGTTAAAATTGGTGTTTGTGTTGCATTAACAAGAAAGGTTTCGCTCTGAGACATGATTTGGTCAAAACTGCTCTGCTCACATTCATTGTGTGGTGTTGGATTATCCAGCCCCTGGTCAGCTACAGACAAAACAGCCCTGTCTCACTGTGTCTTTCTGTCTCTCTCTCTTTCCCATGGGGTCAATGGATAAAGCTGGATAGGCAAGGATGAGGAACATGAATCGGGTTGCCTCGTGACTACCATACACAAAGATCAAAAAAGAAAAGCAGACCCTTAAACAAGGCACTCTAGATATGGGCCAACACTCATCTCAAAAACCTATCCTTACTCATCTCTCTCTCTCTGCATATGTTTATATCCACCCTGCTCTGCGTATCAACAGTATGACATTTTGAAATCCATAACTCAAACTCCCCCCATCTGTTAGCTTCAGCCGAGAGCTCCATCTATTATACATAAGTTTTAACCTGCACATCTTATAAGGTTTCCCGGAGAGAGGCAGACAGAGAGAGAAGGCATGAAGTGTGGAAGAACAGATCAAATACAAATAATATTGTGTATGAGAGACAAAGGTGGAAAAAAAATGAAGAGATCTGATATAGGAGACATGATGTCTAAGCATAGACATATATCAGCTCATATAGATAGATAGTGTTTTTGTTGCCTGGAGATGAACTAATGATCCATATGCATTATGAATTTCAGGGTAATTAATCAAAATACAGAACTCAGAGTGCTGTGCGATGATCAAGGTACCTGCTCAGAAAATAAGGCCATCAAAAGATCTTTGAACATCATAAGAGATACTAGTCTTTTGATTAAAATTGTTGTGGACAATCATTTGAGTGGGCAAAAATGATACTTCATAATCACTCAAACAACATCATTAAAATCCAATGAAAATAATAATAATAAGAATTATCTAAAAAAAAAACAAAAAAAAACATAACTATTAAAGCGACTATTAAAGTCTTTATAATGGTCTGATCTTAGGACTAGAACCAAGAAAAGAATAAATATACAGTGCAGATTGCAGAACAATGAAATGATATGCTTGCGTCTGGGTTTGTTCCAGGTAATGGTGGGCTGTTTGATGACACAAATAATTCTTTCCTTTAGATCTACAAACCAGCGGAGCAACTAATGAGATTTATTTTTTTTAACCACTAAATACATCACTGGAACTTTACATCATTAATCTTATAAACAAACAAATAGAACAAACACAGAGCGGTTTAAATCATCAAATAAAAGCAACAAAAAATATTCAACTCTTTTTGTTATGCAAACAGCATAAAAAAGTCAGCAAAAAAGTAAAAAGTAACCAAGGTAAAGGGAGGTACAAAAAAAATTTCCTTTTTTTTTTAAATTTACATTTACTATGGAAATACCATAATATCACCACAGTTATTTTAAGGGTTATTACTGGTTCTGTTTAGTTAAAGTTCAACTTAAAATATTGTTGGTAGTAGTGTTGGATCTTCTAGCCTGTGTTACGGTTTCTGCCATTTGGCCTCTTCAAGCATTCTCGCTGTGGGAATAGACTGTCAGTCGCTGACAGCTTGTCTGCTAGCCAACAGGGACATGCTCCAGCCTTAAGTCCAGGGGGAAATGGTTTGTGTAAGTGAAAGCCATCCTAATATTAACAGTCTTATTTCAGAGTGAAGAGTGGCCGAATTCACCTGTCAGATCCATCTCACGACATGCACAGCAATTCCCCCTCCTGAATCAGAAAATGTCAGACAATTTGTTCTCCTAATTAAGAGTTAAATGAAGCATTCGGCTCGACATGGAGTGATGAATCTGAGCTGTCCAATTTAGAGCATTATTTATTCAGTAAATTAAAATAATAATAAAAAAACATTAAATCAAAATGGACCATATTTACTCTCTTAATAAATGTCCCTGGTTTTATTGTGCATGATTCATCAGCAAAATAAAAAGTTTTTATCTTTGATTTTTTCATAAATTAAATTCAAATCTAATCTACTGTACATAACTATCAATCAATCTGCAATCTAAGCATCATGACAAAGCAATGTAAATGCATTAATATGATAATATAAACTTATTATAGGCCAGAACTGAAACGCAACACTCAAGGTCCATTCTCCTTCTCACAATCTACCAAAATTTCCTTGAACATATGCAGCTCTACAACAAAGAAACTATTTGCATGAACTTGGAGGATGCTGATGGTTAAACAATAGCTGAAGCAAACAAAGATGATATATACTCCATAATAATTCCACAACATTGCATTATAGTGGCAGACAATCGGAATATGCATACAGTCTTATCTATTCTGAGCAATAAGACAAATAAAAAAAGGGATGTTTTTAGTGCATTTATCATCTGGCAATTCTGTCTGCTAATGCCATTGTAATGTTCTCATGATTTTCATTAAGGCAGTGCTAATTAAGTCCTTCTAACTCTGCAGCTCTAGAGAACACTTAAACAAAGCATACTTATTTAAAAAAAAGAGGTTGAGAGAGAGAGAGAATGACAAAAACAATGTGGGACTAACTAGTTTTACGGTCTTTCTCTAAAATGAAACAACATCCTGCCTTTATGCTGCAACACTACAGCTCTGTTCCCAAACATAATGAGATGCCAACCTAGACAGCACTTGTCTGTTCCTAAAGGTTTGCTGTAAAATTACTTGTTTTTTAAGATGTGGTTTTTATGTGGTTTTGAAATACTGTAACTTTGAAATATTATAACAGATTAAAACAATTGTTTTTCATTTGAATACATTTTAAAATGTATTAAGTACTGTAAAGTATTATTACTTAAGTACTGTAAAGTATTATTACTGCGTTACAATACACCACTGCATATGAGGTCAGCTTTGAGCATGCACGCTCAGAAATGACGAACACGGAAGTGCAGGGGAGAGATTAAAACAAAACAACAGTCACAAATTAGAAGTACAAAACAAGGATTTGTAAAGAAGAATGTTTGGAGGATTTTTGATATAAGAGAGGAGACTGGTTTTCCTTTGCTAAAGTGAGGAAACTTTGCTTCCTTTGCTCCTGTTAACAAACATTGGTTTTCACGAGACTCACCAGCGCATGTGCAATTTTTCTTACAAAAACACATCGATTTGCTACAGGAGGCCTTTGTTCATCCCCGGAGCTGTGCGAGACACTGTTTTTATGAATGGGCGCTTTTTATTTAACTTCTGTTGGACTGATGCACTGCAACACCCACTGAATGGCATTAAACAGCTTGAAAGATCAATGACAATTTTTAATATAACTCCGACTGGATTCGTCTGAAAGAAGAAAGTCATATACACCTACTGTAGGATGACTTGAGGGTAAGTAATTTACAGGCTAATTTTCATTTTTGGGTGAACTAACCCTTTAATTTAAAAACGGCATTATGTGCAATTTACATGTTTGAATACCATTTTTTTAAGTTGAGTGTTGATTATTATATTATAAAATAAATGGCAATTAAATTTAACTTTGGGCTCTGTTGTTAATTGTAACCTTATAGCAATGTACAATAAAAAGGGTTACCTCTAATTTCGTGCATTTTTATCCCTAAAAATGTTAATTATAATTGAATTTAAAGGCACAATATGTATTTTTTCACCGCTAGAGGGCGCACACTCAAAACAAAACAAAGTATCAAAGGCGTAGTTTGATGATGCTGTGACTTGAGTGTGGAATCATGGAAGTTGTGGTCTTCATCCCCACAGCCAATCCGACGGGACTCGGGCAGAAATCATCTTCATGGATGAGCTAATGATTTATTACCGTAGTAGAATGAAGCAGGGTGAGGCTGAAAGCCGTCGAAGCAAAACAAGGCCGCTGAACGAGCACAACACATGGCTCAAAAGCAGTGGAGCATTTATTATGCCACAGTCAACCGCTTCCGTTGCTTCCAGTCGTGCATATGTAGGAAGGAATAATAAGCGGTGTTTTTTTATAATAGTTGATTTTTTTGAATTTTGCTATAATGCTACTCTGTGCAGTCATCACCGGTCTATTAAAACGCACAACATATTAAAGCGTCTTTGGTGTTTCCTTGTTTTCCACAAAACAAAACCAGAAACCAAAACCGAGGTAAATACTGAACCGTTATGTTAGTGTACAGTTAGACCCCTAATATATATATATATATATATATATATACTAATATATATATATATATATATATATATATATATATATATTAAATATATATATATATATATAAGTATTGTGTGTGTGAATACAGTATGTATACCCTTACGAAAAAGAAGTTTATTCAAGTGTGCTATTAGTATACTTCTTTTAAACAAAAAATAGGAAAGTATGCTTTTAGTTTACTTTTTATGTACTTCTCAGAAATGGGCTTTATGTACTTGTCAGAAATATACTTAAAATGACATTTAAGTATACTTGACTTATACTTACAAAAAGTCTAAATATACTTGAACTTTACTTAAGTATACTTAATAAAATAAACTTGAAGTATACTACTTTTTGGTAAGGGTAGGCATATATATTTATACTTAAAAGTATCATATCCTTAACAAATAAAGTCTTTTAGAACTGCAAGTTGCATTGTGTGAGAGTATCACAATTGTGTACCATGTACGCACTGTGTAACTGCTGCCTATGTAAAGCATTCACTTATAAGGTTTCATTTTGGTTTGAATGCTGCCTTAAAAGGCAGCTGTTTATGTATGTAGTAGACAGTAAAGCACCACTAGGTTTTAAAACAAATCTTCTAACTCAAAATACAAAGTGAACCTCAACACCTGAACCTAAGGCCTTTGAGTGTACAGCCCATGTGCTGACAGACACATTCATCCATCACCACCTATTCAAACAAGTGACATCTCTTACTTCCTGTGATTAAACTTATCAATGTTCACAGCAGAGCCTGTGGTGGCACTAAGCCACATCTGTCAAATATCCCTCCACCAGGACTGGCTCAGAAAACACTTGGCCTAATCCGCAGCGGAACTGCAAACATCCTCTATTTGGGATGCAATCCAGCACCAGGATTGATTTAAGCCGGAGTTCAAAACCTGGACATAACAAATCTAGTCAACATCCTAACGCAGAAAACACTCAGAATCAGAATGAGCTTTTATTGCCAGGTATGTTTACACATACGAGGGATTTGTTTTCGTGACAGAAGCAGAAGCTCCGCAGTGCAAGAGAATGACAGAAACAAAAAACACACAATAAAAGAATAAAAAAATACAAAAAATACAAATCAGTAGGTAAGGAATGACAATATAACAAAATTGACAATTGTATGGCAGATATATTACGAGCAGTTATGTATGTACAGGTATATTATGTGCAAAAAAAATAATAATATTTAAGTGTACACTAAGTATGTGTGTTAGATAATAAGTATATGTGTCTGTAAATATAAATAGTGTAATGTGTTCCACAGTTATTGTCAAGTGTTCATTAGATGGATTGCCTGGGGGAAGAAACTGTGTTCCTGTGGTCTGGCCGTTCTGGTGCTCAGAGCTCTGTAGCGTCGACCAGATGGCAACAGTTCAAACAGGGAGTGTGCTGGATGTGAGGGGTCCAGAGTGATTTTGCCAGCCCTTTTGCTCACTCTGGATAAGTACAGTTCTTGAATAGACGGGAGGGTTGTACCGATGATTCTCTCTGCAGTCCGGGCTTCCCCTCTGTAGTCTTCTGAGGTCAGATTTAGAAGCTGAGCTGAACCAGACAGTTACTGAAGTGCAGAGGACGGATTCAATGATGGCGGAGTAGAACTGTTTCAGCAGCTCCTGTGGCAGGTTAAGCTTCCTCAGCTGGCGAAGGAAGTACAAACCTCTGCTGGGCCTTTTTTCACAATGGAGTCAATGTGAATGTCCCACTTCAGGTCCTGAGAGATGGTGGTGCCCAGGAACCTGAATGACTCCACTGCAGTCACAGTGCTGTTCATGATGGTTAGTGGGGGGAGAGCAGGGGGTTTCTCCTGAAGTCCACGATCACCTCCACTGTTTTGAGCGTGTTAAGCTCCAGGTTGTTGAGAGTACACCAGACAGCCAGCTCTTTAACCTCCTGTCTGTAAGCAGACTCGTCACCATTCTGAATGAGGCCGATGAGTGTGGTGTCATCTGCAAACTTCAGGAGCTTGACAGAGGGGTCCTTAGATGTGCAATCATTAGTGTACAGGGAGAAGAGCAGTGGGGAGAGAACACAGCCCTGGGGAGCTCCAGTGCTGATTGTACGGGTGCTGGATGTGTATTTTTTTCCCAGCCTCACTAGCTGCTGCCTTCTGTCAGGGAAGCTGTTGATCCACTGACACAGACGGGGGTGGGCACAGAGAGCTGAGTTAGTTTGTTGGGGGAGGAGGTTTGGGATGATCGTGTTGAAGGCCGAGCTGAAGTCCACAAACAGGATTCTCACATAAGTCCCTGGTCTGTCTAGGTGTTGCAGAAACATAATGCAGTCCAATGTTTACTGCATTGTCCACAGAACTGTTTGCTCTGTAGGCAAAGCTGAAGAGGATTCAGTAAGGGTCCAGTAATGTCCTTCAGGTGGGCCAGCACCAGTTTTTCAAAAGACTTCATGACACACAGACGTTAAAAGCCACAGGCCTGTAGTCATTTAGTCCTGTAATTTGGATTTCTTTGGGATAGGGACGATGGTGGAGCGTTTGAAGCATGAAGGGACTTCACACAGCTCCAGTGATCTGTTGAAGATCTGTGTGAAGAGGGGGGGCTAGCTGGTCAGCACAGGATTTTCAGACAAGCTGGTGTAAAACAGTCTGGGCCTGGTGCTTTTTTTCCTTTTCTGCTTCCGGAAGACCTGGCGTACCGCATCCTCCGCTTATCTGTATTGCAGGGTGTGGGGGAGAGGGGGGATGCAGGAGGTGTGAATGGTGAGGGGCGGTTTGTGTGGAGAGGTGTTCAGGGCGGGTTGCAAGAGGTGTAAATGGTTGGTGAACGGTTGTGTGGAGAGATGTTCAGGGCAGGTGATGGGGTGTTCTTTCAAACCTGCAGTAAAACTCGTTCAGATCGTCTGCCAGTCGTTGATTCTCCACAGTGCTGGGGGATGGTGTCTTGTAATGGTGATCTCTTTCAGACTTTTTTCCACACTGATGCTGAGTCGTTGGAAGTGAACTGAGTCCTTATTTTATCAGAATAATTCCTCTTTGCCACTTTGATCTCCTTTTCCAGTGTTATTTAGCCTGTTTATACAGACATTGTCCCCCTTCCTGAAAGCATCTTCTTTGGCCTGACGGAGCTGACTGAGTTTTTTTTGCTGTGAACCACGGTTTGTCATTGTTGTAAATTAGTTGGTCCTGGTTAGGAATACACATATCCTCACAGAAAACTGATATAAGATGTTACAGTCTCTGTTCAGTGGGCAGCAGCTTCAAAAACACTCCAATCAGTGAGGGTCAAAGCAAGATTGTAAATCCTGCTCTGCTTCATAGTCCATCTTTTTACAGTCCTTACTACAGGTTTAGTTGATTTTAGTACCTGCCTGTAGGTCGGTATAAGATGAATCAGACAGTGATCAGAACGTCCCAAAGCTGCTCGTGGAACAGAGTGATATGCATCCTTGATTGTTGTGTAACAGTGATCCAATATATTACTGTCTCTTGTGGGACATGTAACATGCTGTCTGTATTTTGGCAGCTCACGGGAGAGGTTGGCTTTATTAAAGTCCCCAAGAATGAAATGGAGTCTGTGTTTGTTCTGTCTCTGTGATCTGATCAGCGAGTTTCTGTAAAGCCAGACTTACGTGCGCTTCACGCTCACCAGAATGAAACGAGTGAAACTCCCGCGGCGAATAGAACGGCCTTGCAGTTAATGAAGAGTGTTTATCTAGATCTGAGCAAGCACATCTTTTTTAACACAGTTACATCTGTACACCAAATTGATGTAAAAGCACGTTCCGCCGCCGCGCGATTTCCCCGTTGATTCTGTATCGCGGTCCGCTCTGAACAGCTGAAAGCCCGGCAGATGGAGCGCGCTGTCCGGAATAGCGTCATGCAGCCAAGTTTCCGTGAACACCAGAGCAGCAGAGTGTGTGAGAAATCCTTATTTGTCCGAGAGAGCAGAAGGAGTTCGTCCGTTTTGTTTGGGAGAGAGCGGAGATTTCCAGATGTATGCTAGGCAAACGGCGTTCGAAATCCGCGTTGTCTGAGTTCACGAGCGCGCCAGCTCTTTTTTTTCCTCGTCTGCGCGTCCTCTTGAAGCGTGTGATCAGCGCAGCTGCTCCACCGACAAAAATGTCCAGCAAAACATCAGAATAGTCGGGAAAAACGGTAATATATCGGGAGATGTGTGGTGCCGAATGTCCAGCAAACTGGTGAAAACTGATTGCAGGAATATAACTAAAGACATAGCAATAAACACGGAGCACGTCACGGAGGCAGGCTCGGCGCCAAAAGAATACAGGTGGCTGTATTCTTGGACATAACAAATCTAGTCAACATCCTAACGTAGGCTGATGCAAGTCAAATCGGAGTTTGTTCAAACTAGTCAGAGAGCAAAAAGGCTTTCGACTAGATTCTGTAGTGTTGATCAGTATTACTTGAAATGATTCTCGGGTTTGCTGCTCATGGAGTGAGAACAAGAGACACCTCAATTTGTTGGAGACGAGAACAGGTACAGAGAGCAAGACAGAATCTAACAATAGCACAAGCCTGTTACAATCTGTATTGCCTCGGTCTTTACAGCTCTTATGACATATGCGATGGAAAGAGTATTTTGGAACAAACAAACCACATAAGAGGAAACTGAATTCAATTGGCTAATTTCTGCTCCAGGTAACACTGCGTAAGTGCTGACACCACTCATTTCCTCTTATCCTATACATAACTGTCTGTCACTCCTGAAAGCCTATACATTATTCATATAACACAAATGTCAACATGTCTCCATAGTGATAAGGCTACATCACCTCACCTCTCCTATTCTTTTAGGAAAACCAGTTTATTACTTTTCATATGTAAAAATGACCCCATGCTTTTTTATTTAACATGCTGGCCCGGTGCCAAGCCCCTATACATATACATTGCTGAATCACTAAATAGCATATATTAAAAAACTCCATCATTCTGCTAATGTAGAAGCCTCATTTTACAGGCATAATGGCAATAGCCACATTCCAATATGAATGTGAAGAACAATGCGGACGGCAAAGTTGCATTAAATAAATCTGGCCCTGCACGAAAACCAATTTTAAAAAGTCATCGCCGCATGATAAAACCTTACAGAAGCAAATGAGGGAGACAAATGGGGAAGGCACCAGCCAGAGCCGAATCAAATAATGTTTTGGGCCACACACACATGAAACAAAATGTGTTGAACCTTGCAGTTCTTTTTATGAGGGCTCAATGACCAGCATGAAATATGAGAGACTGCACTGTGCTCACAGAAAGAATTAGAGCAGAACTTCATCGCCACTGAAACTATTAAGGAAAAGATATAGTGTAAGGCTTGCTAACAATTCCTGCTTGACATCGCGGGACTGCTATATTTCTACATATAGTACACTCACACCCATTTACATTGCTATCTAAATGGGGACATTCCATACACTTCTATTGTTTTATATACTGCTAGATATAAAAACTATAACATAACTCTAAAAGAAAGCTTTCTTAATTTTTACAAATATTACTTCGGAATATAACATTTTTATTTTTCCAGTTCTTCAAAATAATAGAATTATATTCTATTATAAAATTATTCATAAGCAAAAATAACACAGGTTGTGTAATCTTTTTGTAGTTTACGTAAATATTTGACATCATGTTTTGTGATGAATGCAGAATAAAGTGTAATGTTAAAATGTTGATATGATACTATAGTACAGGGTTGATAGTGTTGAAATGTTACCACTTGGGTTAATAGTTAAAATGTAACCCTAAATATGTACTTCATATCAAGACAAATTTCATATTTCAAGATAAATATCTGTCTAACCTTGACTTCAATCTGCTTAAAGACATTCCTCCTGTTTTGCCTTTACGTAAAACGAGTTCAAGTATCCAATCTTTTTGTGTTGACTGCATATTTATCCAAGAGATATTTCTTTTCCTCTCCACAAAAAAAAAAAAAAAAAACTGCCCTTGGACTGTCTCAGATGTACTTATTTTCACTTATCTGTTCACTAGCCATAAAAAGAAAGTACACCTAAACAAATTGTCTTCATATCTTTTAAAAACCAGTGTGACTTAATTTCTTTCATGAAACACAGAAAAGTCCAAAGTGTTTTATTCCATATAATTAAAATCAATGGTGACCATAAATGTCAAGAAACTTTCAGCAAATACAGTAGCAAAATAATTTTTTATCTGTTCCTTACACAAAACTGACAAAATGGCTACTGAAGTCTTGGAATATAGTGTAGTAATGTGGACTAATGTTTTATGAGGATATGTTTATTTTTTGTCATTTTTGAATATTGACAGCCCCTGGTCCCTTTCCACTTCAACTAGATGATGACCAAAAATATTTTTAGGATAAACAATCTCTTAAAATACTGGAATAACAGATACTCAGTATAACTTCAGGACATATTGTAAGTGTGGATACATTTGCAAAGCAGCTGCTGGGATGGGCAGGTCAAAGAAAGGATAGAGACTGTCTACCTTCACCTGTTCCTCAAGTTTAATGGGTCTGAGGACAAGCGGGCAACATGACCTGAGAGCACATGCTGTCCGGGTTTAAATCAGACACACATCTTTTATATGAAGGGCAATTGAATGCATAAGGACAAAGAACCTCACTGCTACATAAACAAAGCCAAAAACAACCATCTTTCTGGAGATCAAATCAAAACTATTCACATAAATATATTTTTGGGAGAGCTCATAAAGGCTAGAGTCAATAGAGGTACAACACCAAGGCCATCTTCAAATCATTTAAATAAATTACTTTTGTTTAAAGGGTTATTCATAAATGCAAAAAATGGCTGAAAAGGCATTTTCCACTGATCAAATAATGAAAAAGCTTGATTTCAATTTGATTGTAGTGCTTCAGTGGCTCCTCTGTAATGGTAGGTGTGCTGTGAGGCCACGAATAAGTGTGAAACACTCCCCAAATCCAAGTTGAGCGTAATGAACTGTGGCAGAGTCATTGGATCTTTGAAGATGTGTGAAAAAAGAGAAGAGAAAGTGTACTAAGATGTTCTAACAATATAAAGGAATATTTATATAGCAGGTGCCTATTTCCTTACAGGAACTTGCAGGAACAACCTAGGGTTGTAATGGTTTCTCATTGTATGGATTGGGCCATAAACATTTACAGATCTATTTACAAGCCCTGAGATTTATCCATAACACCCTCTCAGAGGTAGCACACCAATAGCAAAACCATGAATAATCATTAACGCCAGAAATCTGGTTAAAAAGCTTGATTTTCAAAAAATATTGGATTTCTTTGAAAGCTTGAAAGCTACAGCAGTGTTCAAGACCTTTTTCTTCTTTTTCATATTATTTTCTGTGTTCAGCGCACCTACACCAACCATTCAGGTGTGTGAGAGGTGCTTACTTATGGATCCATAAATCTAAAGAAAAATACACTGGAAAATCAAGCACAAAAGCTAAAAACATGCACTTCAACCCAATAAATCTCCATAATTCAAAGTCAAGCTCCTTCTACAATACTTTTCCCTTAGCTTTAAACACAAAGCCACTCTTCAAAGCCAAATGACAGTTTGCCAAATTAAAGAATTTCAATTATTACCAAACTGCTGCTGTAGCTGATAGATCTTCCCTTAGAGACCAAGATCATAAAAGCTCACACAGAACAGGCCAAACATCAGCAGCGCCAAGAAACATCATACCAAGGTTCCTCTGTGGACAGATAATACAAATTTCAAAGAAACTCCAGCGATGTTCCAGAAGCCTCTGCTGGAGAGTCTGAAACAGTGCCAGCACAGGCAGGCAGAGGCGCCACTATATAAACTCTGGCCACCCCTGTGGCCACCCCTAGGATGATTTGCAGTGAGTACTAATAATTTAAATGCATAATGTCAATTCACAATAGTTTAAGAAGAGAGGGAAAAAATGCAGCACCCGCTGCAGCCACCAAAAAAGATTGCAGATTGGTGCCACCAGAGTAGCTGCCTTTCCCCCTCCCCCATCCCGTCATTGACTGCACAGGGCAAAAAGCAGGACTGATTCGATCACTTGAAGTTGAGAGCACCTGCACGTTTTGGAGAGACAGGTATGAATGCCACACAAAAAATTACTTACAGTAAAGACATGAATGTATGTTCTCAGTTAATTTTTTTGGCAATCTAAAAGTTACTCAGTAAAGTTTTTACAGTGTTGAATTAGGGCTGGGCGATAAAACAATAACGAAGATAATCACGCTGTTCACTCGGCTCAGAACGATGCGAGCTCACTCCCGCTGATGAGTCTTGGGCACGTGTGTTGTGCTATGGTGTGAGATCCGGTGTGAAGCGCTTGAATTCAGCGAAGAACACAAATGTGATTTAAACTAGTTTAAATGGGTCATATGATGCTGCTAAAAAGAACATTATTTTGTATATTTGGTGTAATGAAATGTGTTTATGCGGTTTAAGGTTAAAAAAAACACATTTATTTCTACATACTGTACATTATTGTTTCTCCTATATGCCCCGCCTTCTGAAACGCGTCGATTTTCACAAGGCTCATCTCTCTGAAAAACAACGTGTGCTGTGATTGGCCAACTATCCAGCGCATTGTGATTCGCAGAATGCCTCAAGCGTGAGACGGAAATGTTACGCCTCTTAAAATATTGTGATGACCTCTGAAGAAGGAGGTGTGATGTGATTGGCATAAAACCCATTATAAACGTGATATAAACATGATTTCTAGTCGTGTTTTCTTTTGGAAGGCAAAAACAAAGTAGTTTTGCTTTTTCAACGGAACAACGGAACAACGTCACAGTTGAATGGGCAGAGCAGAGGTGGGCGGCTTGAGAATGGTGCGGCAGGCGGATTATATGAAGGAGTGTACCTCGGTGTTGCAGCAACCACATGTGATGACCCCAGGCATGAAAGCACGGATCAGCTCCAGGCATGACGAAGTGGCTATCGTCCTCTTTTGGAAGGCCAAACAAAGTAGTTTCGCTTTCACACACAGTGTCTATACGACATGGTGGCGCTGACAACAATAGTACTACTAGAATAAACTAGAATAAAAGGTACGTGTTTTTTCTTTGTGTGAACTTCTGTGTGGCGTTATGCAAATCTTCCCACATACTGACGTAGATATGTGGGGGCATGTTAGAACGAGCCATTTCATGGGGTGTGGACGAGTCTTAACTTTTATAAAGTATATCTCTTTGGATTTGAGACTTTAGTTTTTGCAGCTTCACAAATCTTCTATATTCACCAAGAGCTTGTAACACTCCAAAGAGAAAGGAAAATTTGAAATCGCATCATATGACCCCTTTAAATCCAGATTAAACAGCGCTGACAGGAGAAACGTGTGCAAGGACGATATAGTCAGAAGGCTTTTCAATCTACAAATTGCTATCATTTACCACGGATTTACTGTAGTAACACTAACGTTAACTGCACCATGCATTGTGTCATAAATGTCATGTGGGATATTCATATTGAATTTTATTTAATAGACATATATTAAATGTATTAAAGGAGTAATAGAATATATTTTACAATATTGTTTGTGATTAGGGTTTGTGCAGTTATGTATATACCACTGTTTTTCATATAAAATACAAAATAACCATATAGTTACATTTTTACCATGGTATTGATGTTCTATATATGTGTGGTTTTAACGAGCATATTGCGAAAAGCAAACAAAACACTTACAGAGTGCGCGCAATCTGCGCATCTATAACGTGATGGTCTAGACTAGTGCGCATATGCATTTATAGTGCGTTCTTTCACCGGAAATTTTGAATTATCACATTTTTCAAAATATGGGGCAGATAAATGTATAGATTTATATAATTTCATATAGTAACTATCACACGAAGAGTGAAATTTTTCTCAGCCTAATTACAAAGGTGATTTTGAATTTATACAACAGCTCAATAAACAAGAAGTTAATATTAAGAGACTTACGTTTTAGACAACATATTCCCTGTTTCTGCTCTAATTCTAAAAACAAAAATCATTCCAAACACAGCCACTGTTTTGCTTCTCTGAGCGACATGATAGTGTTTCATTCCTGAATGAATCAACCGTTTAAACGATTCGGTTCAATCGCAATGACTCACTCGGTTTTAATTTCACATTTAAGGTACCTTTTCATTTTTTTATTATTTCAAACATCAGTTTTCAATGTTTTATGTTTAAAATAACAAAACATTATTTATTCATTTGTAACTGCAGGTAGTATTCCATGTCCCACAGAGCTGCACTAAACAGTGTGTAAAAACATCTAAATGGCACTTCAGATGCAGCTTCTGTGTTTTCTCTGCACTGCAAAGATCAGTTTTGTTGATACTGATTGCATTTGCTTGGTAACAGCCCAAATGCAAGAATTTGACCTAAAAGATGGTGCACACTTTTAGAAAAAAAAAATTCCATATATTTGCTGATGTATAATTATTTAAAAGACCTACACTATTTAAAGAGCAAGTAAATAATTGCTATTTAAAATCATATTATTACATTAACCAGAAACAAAAGTAAATTTTCAATTATTAAGTTTATTTTTGTATTTTTTATTTATTTATTTTTGTGTTTTTTATTTATTTATTTTGGTGTGCCACCCCAAGATTTACTGTGGCCTCATCTGGCCTTCTCTGTTGTGATTTTGTGGGGGGGAAGGTGAGCATGGTGTGAAACCCTCCTGCCTAAACAAAAAAATCAATACAATCATCAAGGTTTTGGTGGGGTGAATTTATGAACCTATCAAGAACATGTCATGGTCAATCATTTTCATGACAATTTACCACTTTTCCTCCAAAACTGATTTGTGCCACATTAAAGCACATTTCAGAACCATTAACTGATCCAGATGGTTTCTAGGTAATTTCTTGGTGTCCTTATGTGGCCTACGGTTGTCTGCATTCACCCACGTTCTGCTCTTCTGGACATAAAGTTCCAGACTGGGAGATATGTCCTTTGGACAATTCACTTTGTGTGCTTAAATCAGTTTCTTCATCTTCCTCCTCACCTCGGAGGCTTAAACATATGAAAACATATGTGTTTAAATGTGTGAACATTAAGAAGAGATTGGAGATTCTTTTACCCAAACACTAGGTTATGGGTTGCTAGGCAGCAATATGCTGGATGCTCATATGAAGAACAAAGCCTGCACCAAAACCACACAAACTTAACCAAAGGGGGTGAATCTCACAAGATTATTTTAAAAAAATAATAGGTTTTTATATATATATAGAGTTCTTATTTTATTTTCCTGATAATAAAGTCTTAAACAAACTTCCGGATTCTCATTAACGTAATGTGGAAAAATATATATTAAAAAAATATATATATCTGTAGCATTTGATGTAATATCTTCCATTTATGCAAATTTTAATTACTGTATTACAGTAATTGAGAATATAATGAACATCACTGAGAATGAGGACTGAAAAATACTATACTAAAAATACAAACAAACAAAAGTATTACATTAATAACATCAACTGTCATAAAAATAGTGTAACAATGCAAAAACTTCTAATGTTCTCATTTTCTTGCATTCATAAGTTCAAAAGCTTTGGGTCAGTATATTTATTATATTTGTATTATTATTATTATTATTATTTTTAAAGAAAGAGACCTTCATAATGTTATAACATATTTCTAATAAATAAACAATATAGTGTATTACAGTTTTACTGTATATTTTATAAAATATATTCAGCCTTGGTGAGCATAAGTGATTTTCAAAAACATTTTAAAAAATCTTACTGACCTCAAACTTTTGAACAGTACTGGGTTTATTATTCTTTCCATTTTAGGTTGAAACCTTTCATAGATATGCTCTGGACATACTTTGCGAGATTCCTCCAGTAAAAATTTCAAACCCTAAGCATTTGCACATAAGGCAGGTAAGAGAATAAAACCTGTTGCATTCAAATCCTAAACTAGTTCAAGCACAGACACACCTCTTCCCTTCAAAGAGTAACAGTGATGAGGACCCTTACTGATGACAGGAACCATGATCTTCAGCAAGGGCACCAAAGGTTTTGAATTACTGATATAAAGAGACAAATAAGAACTGAAGTGAGCTGGTCAGACACAAGACTAGTTAATATTCAAGAAGGCAGGCTATAGGACAAATCGGATATGGTGCTGAACATCTCAAGACTATGAGAGTCAACAGAGGGAGAGAAAGAGTGAGAAGAGAGAGGGAGACAGACTGCTAAACTTCACAGATGGTACAGCCTTGTAAACACAACGATAACAGGAAGACAGCAGGTTAAGAGGATTTTATGCCATTTCCCACTATGCCTTTACGATTATCACAACTGCTTTTTACCATCAACAAACTTTAATAAAAACACACACAAGAAACAACACAATAATACATTTCCTTCCTCATTTCCATTTCCAATCGATTTTTGCTAATCAATTCAGATTAGAAAGCACTACAAACAAGGTCATATTCTTTTAAATGAACTCTTTGCGGAGTAAATGGAAATCTCCCACACCTACCTTCTGCATTTTAGCCTTCCTAGCATTCTGAAGCAGCCTGCGTCCAAGCTTCTTGGCATACCAAATGGAGGCAAACATAGTGTAGCTGAGTGGAATCTCTCCGTATGAATTATGAGTAAACACTGTGGAGGAGTCACCAGTACCAGCGTCAAAGAGAGAGAGAGAGAGAGAGAGAGAGAGAGAGAGAGAGAGAGAGAGAGAGAGAGAGAGAGAGACAGAGAGAGAGAAATGCTGTTCACACTCCTCTCCCCTCAGTAATAATCCACACACACACACACACACACACACACACACTCAGTCTAGCGGCACTCTGTCTAGAGCAGGTAAGAGAGAAGGGGGGGGGGGGGGGAAAAAGAGACACAGACTGCTTGGAGAAGTCACAAATCACATATGCACTCTCTCTTTAAAGCCTAATTTTTTCCTACTTTCTCTTGTCTGCAGGTTTATTTTCATATTGCCAACAGAGTGGTGAGCCGTCTCCTTTATGGTATTGTTTTCAGGACCTAAACTCTATTTCTCTGTCTGTGTTAACAGAGTGGAAGACCCAAGGCCAATGTAGTTGCTCTGTCTGTGAGGGGTAGTACATGAGTCTATCTGGCCCCAGTTCAGGGGCTCTTCTGCCTGTGTGAGAGATGAATGCGGTTCCTCAAGCTAGTGGGATAAATCATCTAACGCTCCTGAGGTTCCTCTGGGACCAAAAACACAATCTGTTTGTGCCATCAGTGAGGGTAAACATGCCTCCCTCACACCTCTGAAATGCTTTGGATCATTGTCAAATTCACACCTGCGTGAGACTGCTATGATCGCTGAACAGAATGCTGGAATCTACCTGTAATTGTATCATTTAATGCCAAAACAAGCAAATTTAAATTGTGTTGGAAAGAGAGAGGGGACTTTTTTTTAAAAAAGGGAGATACTGTACAGTAGTTCAACCAAAAATGTACTCACAATACATTTGTAATACACACAACCTACAGTTCTTCCTTCTGCAGAACATAAAAGATGATATTTTAGAAAAATGTCAATGGGCTCCAGTGCTGTTTGGTTCCTAAAATTCTTCAAAATATCTTTTGGGTTCCACAGAAGAAAGTAAGTCATAGAGGTTTGGGATGACATGATAGTAAGTAAGTGATTTCAGAATTTAAATTTTTGAGTGGACTACTGGAGTATCAGACGAGGACTCAACAATGTCTCAAACTGCGCAGAAAGAAACTAAAGTCTGTGATCACAAGTTAGAGATCTCAATATAATCTCAAACATTTTTCATAAAGTTCTTCAAGAACCAAATACTCACATTCACTCTATAGCTCTATACTCTCTGCAAGTTACCAATTATCTCAATCTCAACAAACTCTGGATTGTAAAAGACCGCAATGATACTCAATTTAGGCATAACTGAGGAACCCATTAAAGACAACATGAAATGCATACACAACCCATTTACTTCTGTGACATAATTTCCTTTTTTCAAAGAGAAAAATTGGTTTTGGTAATGGGTAATTGATTTTACGCATTAGAAATTTAACACAAATATTATTTCTTTGGAATAACTTTTAATTCCATTCAATTCCTCAATAAAACCAGGAATGTGTATTATGAAAGTAAATATGGTCAACTTTGATTTTATATGGACTTTAAATCTCCTGAGCAACAAGCAACTCATTTTTTAAAAAAAGAAATTAATACTTTTATTCAGCAAGGATGCATTAGGATGATCAAAAGTGACAGCAAAGACATTTGTAATGTTACAAAAGAAACAGCACAACTTTTTTCAACATTGATAATAATAAAAAATGTTTCTTGAGCACCAAATAAGCATGATTTCTGAAAGATCATGTGACACTGATAACTGGAGTAATGGTTGTTGAAAGCAAAAGAGACTTCTTTCAAAAATGACTTTTTAACGGATACTCTTGCTATCATATTGTACAATATTGATTGCGGTGTTTTTAATTAAAATGTGAAACCTCTTCTAAATCACTGGACGAAGCCAAGAAGTCATGGGTAATGAAAAATTTCACTTGTCTGTTGTGATTAACTGTTATTTGATAATGTGTTTGTACTGCTTAGTTATAATAAGACTGCTCTACATTTTTCAAGAGCCATCATTTTTAACACTCAGCTGACACACAGATCAATGGTCAGCCCTCTTTCTTATAAGACACTCATTTTTCACACTGATCTGCTAAGTGGGTGTGTGTGAGTGAGTATTATAGCAGGAGGAGAGATTTCATTATTCTTCCTTCCGCTCCCCATCACACCCCAGCATGCGTTTTCACACACTGCAAATGAGCTTCATTTTAACATCACCGAACGTCTTCGCTGACAACGTCACACATTCACAGAACTGCACTCATCAGCAAAAGTGAAAGAACATCGCCTCTGAAATCCCAGAGGCTCTTTCAACCACTCCCAGAGCCATTAACAGTCCTGGACACACTGATAAGAGTGATCCAGAGCCTGCAAATAGAGATCAGCTCATCCATTGGTGATAGAAGTTAATCTGAATCAAAACCTTTTCAGGCTAACTGTACATTACGATGGAAAATGTTCCTTCAACCACATCAGAACAGGAATACTGAGATCTGAGCAGACATGGTGAACCCGTTCAGCCAGCAAAGATGTGGAAATGTTAGCACGAGGGTGGTGTGGGATAAATAATGAGGCAGGAATGTGATTCGCCCTATGTGGGGGCGAATGGAGGCGCTACAGAGTTACAGAAGCCTTGAGTCATGATGTTACTCACTGATGTTCTTTTGACAACATGGAGCTGCAGAAAAACGCTGGAGTACACCTTAAAGATAGACACAAAACACAATAATAGAGTGCCAAAAAGCCGCAGGCATCGAAAAACTATAATAAGGTGCACAATAGAACAGGTTATTGAGCAGGAAAAAATAGGCTATTCCGGGCTGGCCACAATTTTACGAGTACATTTTCTTTTTCATGTTTTTAAGATAATGAGTACATGAGAATGTTAACAAAGCCACATGTACAGCTCCAGGTCCATATATTAAGTTCTAATTCAGTTAAATATTTACACAATGTACATCTATGAAATTGTGAAATTCGCTTTTCAAATGAGGAGATTAATCAAGCGGGTTTATAGCTGAAAGCTAGGCAGGATTCAACCCCATATCCTTGTTATAACCAAAAAGGGTGGGGGATACTGAATCTAATCAACCTGTGGGTTTCTATAGCTAGAGAATAAACAGTGGAGTCTAAGCAGGAAATATAACAAGATAATACATTTAATTTGAGGCAATAAATCTCTCCTGGAGTGAAATAAATAAGCAATCACACTTTATGGTACTGCATATGAAACTTACTTTCTTAATACACATTACTATTTAATAAGCAAAATTCATCAGCTCATGTTATACAAAAGAAAAAAAATTTTTGCCGTATGGACTGTTAGTGAATATAATACATCAGCTAAAAAAACAATTTGGGAATTGTTTTAGACCAGAGGTTTGCAGATATTTTGAAGGCACTAACCCCAAAATATGATCATCGCCTGGAAAGGGACCACATACTTAAAATATAAGCGTCTATATACTTACATGTATGAGGAACTAATGGGAAAAATACCTTTTTGTATTGTTTGGGGATACAAATCAAAATCTGTGTGAAGTTGTGCAACATGGAAATTCTATGGTACAGTTTCTGGATTTGCTCTAGGCAAATCACTCTTATTTATCAAAAGACAAGTCTGATACACAAATTACAGTCCACTGGAAACTTAATTTTCATTTCAGCTGGTGCTGAAATATGCTTGCCTTAGCAGAGCTCCATCATTATCAGGTTTGGCTTTGATTATCCTGCGGCGCATCTGTAATAGATGGGCTACAGTGGTGCGATTTTCAGACTGCATATATTGCAGCGCAGCTATTGATTTTTGCACGCCGGGGAGTTCTGTGTGCGCAGGGAAATTTCCTCGTACTGCCTGCTCATGTCTAGGAAATGAATGGACCGGGGGTGAGGGGGCATTGCATTCTATAAATAATAGGTCTACCCCAGAAGGGATGTGCTTAAGAAACCCGCAGTACAGCATTGTTGATCATCTCAGTGAGTCAGAGGTTCCTCCACTCCATCAAGAACACAGAGATCATAAGAAGCAGCAGACTGAGGGGTCATTCAGTTAGATTCTGTTCATTAAAGAAGGCTTTATGGAGTAAGTACAATCGAAGGGTGGCTTTGAGACCACCTGAAGCCCTGGAGTTTAGTCAAGTCAAGTCAAGTCGAGCTTTATTGTCATTCCGCTACATGTTGAAATGTTGTGTCTCACAGGGCCACGGTGCTACATAAATAAACAAATATAAACGTACAACACTAGACGTAAGAACAATTTTTTAAACCTATACAAAACTAACTTACTGAAAGCGGTAATCTATATACTACAGATAGTTGAGTATACATATACATAACCTAAAACAGATTATACAAGTACTTTACCTAATAACAGTGCATGATATTGTGCAAAAGAGTATTTTAGGTTAAGAAGGAAATACTGCAATATGACTTGTGGTGCATTCACAAGTAAACATTTGTTAAGTCCTTATTAAGTTCTTGTAACATGGAGTGTTTATAAGAAATTGTCTGGTGCATTTAGAGAGAAAAGAGTGTGTTTCTACAGGTGGTTTGTCCAGCCCACTCACCTGTCCAGTATACTCACCACTCACCCTCAGAATTGCACAATGTTTTTGAGGTTTTCAACAGTTTACATGCAGTTTACATGTGGTGTGTTCCACTAACACTGTTATACAATACACACACATTTTAATCTTATCGTTACAACCTGTCGAGTACAACAGCAATAACTGTGGGATTACTTAAATTAGAAAGGAATGGAATTACTTAAGAAAGGGTTGTACGAGGGACAAGTGTGAATGTGGATCTGTGGTGTAGAATTGCGTTAGCTGTGGGATTGGTTGTGTGTTCGATTCCCAGGGAACACATATTAGGTAAAAAAAAAAAAAAAATTTGTTAACCTGAATGTGCTGTAAGTCGTTTTGGTTAAATGGGTATGCTTAATGGTTAAATGTAAATGTAAAATGAATGTGGACCTTTTGTTAAATGGTTGTATGGATAAGTATTGGGAACACATTTGATTTGGTTTTTTAGTGTATGGATTGTTTTTATCAGCCCATCAATTCTACTTCATCCAGAGAATACATTCTAAGCACTTATCATACCCTCAACAAACACAATCGGAATCCAACTAAACACACACATTAGGATTCAAAGCACGCATCTAGAAAACAGTTTTCCCCCATCTGAAAGGGTAAAATCATTTCTCGCTCAGATATGTCACTCATGGCCGAAATGCTCAAATCAATCACATATCATCTGAAGGTGATAGCCACTGAGATGGCAGCAGAAAAAGTGGCAGTACACCTTCATATGACAAGAGCCTTAGAAATAAAAGAAAGAAAGCATGAAAAAAAGAAGACATGAATAAACAAAAGGAAAAAAGGAATGAACAAACAAAAGATGAACGAATGAAAGAAACGAAAGAACAAGCAAATGAAAAAGGAAAATTAACAAAAGAATGACAGAAAGTAAGAAAAACCAGAAGAGCGAACAAACTTAAGAGAAAAGCAGATAGAAAGAGTAAAATAATGAAAGAACAACGAAAAGAAATAAACTAACAAAAGAAAGAAAGAAAGAAAGAAAGAAAGAAAGAAAGAAAGAAAGTTGTAACGATAAGATTAAAATGTGTGTGTACTGTACAACAGTGTTAGTAGAACACACATACATTCAGATCAGCATTAGTCTCTCAGTCGGGATCACACAGCCATACGTTCCCATTGATCCCAGTTAAATTAATGAGCCACATCATGACCTTGACTCTATGGACATTGTTGTGTACACCACATACACAGTTATGTCATGTCATGGCTGAACCATGGCCATGTAACCATGGTCTCCATCTGAAATAACAAATAAATACACAAAAAAGTCAGGATCAAATATACACTATTTATTTTCTATTTATACATTCCTGATCTTATTGTGAACAATTTGGTGCTCTATAAGTGTTTTGTAGTCACCAAAATAATTTTTCTTTTCACCTGATATGTCTATGCCCTCCTATTATTTTAAACTCCTCCTTTCTAACAAAGTGTCATAGAGAGACCACACCCACTTTTCCACAAAACTATCATTTCCTGAATAAATCGCATTCTACAATAAATGATGACATCAGTCAGGACCTGTGAATGAATGAACAGTGGAATGATGATAGCATGCAATCACAGGTGGGATGTGTTGGTATGCATGAGGAACATACAGTGGGGAGGGCAGATTCCTGGCCCACGTAAAGGGCAGAGGATCTGACAGGGGACCACATCAAAGTGATATGTAGCTTGGGCTCCAGCAGGTCCCTAAAACCCACTGTCCTGCCTATATTACCGTCTCGATTTGCATCTAATCTTGCATCTAAGGAAGCAACTGCAAGGACTTAATCTGAAAGGAAAAAGCAATGGATAGAAATAGGAATGAGTGATGATTTCTGAAGGATCACATATGTGATCTTGAGTCTGAAGTATTGGATGCTAAAAATTCAGCTTTGTCAGCAAAGAAACAAAAATTTAAAATAGAAAATGGTTAAATTATACATAGTAGGAATATTTCACAATGTTACTATTTTACTGTATTTTTTTATCAAATAAATATAGCAACCTTGGCAATCTTGCCTTAAAATCTTACATACCAATGTCTAGTAATTTCTACAATTTGAAAAGTCAAACACTTGACCTCTGCACAACACAGCATCAGGATTTGGCTGTGTTGTCGCCCCACTGGCAAAAATTCATAAAACATGTAAGAGGGCCTTAATTCTGCTTCCCTCTGAAAATGTTAACAGGAAACAGGTGGAAAGCATGAGGCTAAGAGCCTTGAATGAGTTGTTTCTCTTTAAATTGTCTTTGAGCCATCAGAAATGGAAGAGCAGAAGGTACACTTTTATTCAGTGCATGCTGAAAAATCAACATCAAATTAGACACAATTTTGCGGATGGCAGTTCCATCAAGGAATTGTAGAGGAGCATGGCATGAGGGCTCGGACTCTGCCCCTTTCAGGAAATCTCCCAATGCCTGCCATATGCATTTACCCTCTAATAGCAAATCAATTTCTCTGGAGGCCTTACTGTGTAATGGATTCTGCTTGAAATGAAACCTCCATTGCCCTCCCTTCCAGTTTTCACTGTCTTCTCCTTCTGGCTGCCTCTCTCTTGGTTTCCAGCCTGTGGTGGGTAATTTGGGGTGTTAATTGCAGCATGTTATTGTGTCCTGTTAGGTTGGATGAAGCACTGGGAAGTCACTTTAAGATGCCAACACGTATGCGCACATGGAGCTCTCCATGGTGCTGCAATGCTATCGTCTACCTTACACAAATGATATGTCTCAATGTGACCCGATAGCGCACTTTCTCTCTCTCTCTCTGCCAGTGACTGAGCTGCTTTAAAGTGCACTAAAACTGAGTTATATCACCACTGCACCAGCAATCACCTGAAACCAATGGGAAAATGTGTGTGTTCTGTTTAAACTACCAGTGACTTGCTGTTAAATGCAGCTAGGAAATAGTTTTAAGTGCACTGTATGCTTTTCAGGGAATACATTTCTCTCTCTAACAAAGCTGTGAGGTGTGCACTGATGGAACTAAACTTGAGTTTCCAGGTGCACTCTGGGAGATTAAAGGCAGTTGGTACTTAAGACACTCTGACACAAATCAGGAAGTGTAACAGCAGAGTGGTGCAAAGCAGCAGGGAATGAAGTAGATAAGACCTATTGAGTCAGATAAATACAGAAGGTTGAGGACAGAAAGTGATTAGGACCTACAGTCCACTTTTCTTTTCTTTTTTTTCACCCAAACTGTGAAATGTGATCAGGACAAAATGAAAATGATGAAAAGTGGCTGTGTTTATACAGCAGGAGAATACAGCTGCATGTATGATTTCATTCACACAGTTTGGTTAAAAAAAACAGAACATCAAGTGTTATAATCTTAAATTTATAACATATAATATATAACACATAGATTTTTAATGAATCCATCTGAAATGTATGTCTGCATTGTATCACACATCTAGTTCTATAATTATACTAGACACATGACACACACACACACACACAACCTGTCAGAATTTTGGAAAAATTATCATTTTAAAATGTTTTTTGAAAATCTCTTATGCTCACCAAAGCTTAGTTTATTTGATCAAAAACGGTAATATTGTGATATATTATTACAATTTAAAAGAACTGTCCATTTTAATATTTAAAATGTGGTTTATTCCTGTGATGGCAAAGCTGCATTTACATTACTCCAGTCTTTAGATCCACATGATCCATTAAGAATCATATGCTGATTTTGTGCTCAAATATTTCAAATTATTTTAGACTGTAAAAATATTTCTCAATATTATTGTTTTTACTGTATTTTTCATGTAGCCATGGTAAGCATATTTTCTAACATGCTTATGTACAGGTCCTTCTCAAAAAATTAGCATATTGTGAAAAAGTTCATTATTTTCCATAATGTAATGATAAAAATTAAACTTTCATATATTTTAGATTCATTGCACACCAACTGAAATATTTCAGGTCTTTTATTGTTTTAATACTGATGATTTTGGCATACAGCTCATGAAAACCCAAAATTCCTATCTCAAAAAATTAGCATATTTCATCCACCAATAAAAGAAAAGTGTTTTTAATACAAAAAAAGGTCAACCTTCATATAATAATGTTCAGTTATGCACTCAATACTTGGTCGGGAATCCTTTTGCAGAAATGACTGCTTCAGTGCGGCATGGCATGGAGGCAATCAGCCTGTGGCACTGCTGTGGTGTTATGGAGGCCCAGGATGCTTCGATAGCGGCCTTAAGCTCATCCAGAGTGTTGCGTCTTGCGTCTCTCAACTTTCTCTTCACAATATCCCACAGATTCTCTATGGGGTTCAGGTCAGGAGAGTTGGCAGGGCAATTGAGCACAGTAATACCATGGTCAGTAAACCATTTACCAGTGGTTTTGGCACTGTGAGCAGGTGCCAGGTCGTGCTGAAAAACGCAATCTTCATCTCCATAAAGCTTTTCAGCAGATGGAAGCATGAAGTGCTCCAAAATCTCCTGATAGCTAGCTGCATTGACCCTGCCCTTGATAAAACACAGTGGACCAACACCAGCAGCTGACATGGCACCCCAGACCATCACTGACTGTGGGTACTTGACACTGGACAGGCATTTTGGCATTTCCTTCTCCCCAGTCTTCCTCCAGACTCTGGCACCTTGATTTCCGAATGACATGCAAAATTTCCTTTCATCCGAAAAAAGTACTTTGGACCACTGAGCAACAATCCAGTGCTGCTTCTCTGTAGCCCAGGTCAGGCGCTTCTGCCGCTGTTTCTGGTTCAAAGGCACACGCCTGTGCACGGTGGCTCTGGATGTTTCTACTCCAGACTCAGTCCACTGCTTCTGCAGGTCCCCCAAGGTCTGGAATCGGTCCTTCTCCACAATCTTCCTCAGGGTCCGGTCACCTCTTCTCGTTGTGCAGGTGTTTTTTGCCACACTTTTTCCTTCCCACAGACTTCCCACTGAGGTGCCTTGATACAGCACTCTGGGAACAGCCTATTCGTTCAGAAATTTCTTTCTGTGTCTTACCCTCTCGCTTGAGGGTGTCAATGATGGCCTTCTGGTCGGCAGTCTTACCCATGATTGCGGTTTTGAGTAATGAACCAGGCTGGGAGTTTTTAAAAGCCTCAGGAATCTTTTGCAGGTGTTTAGAGTTAATTAGTTGATTCAGATGATTAGGTTAATAGCTCGTTTAGAGAACCTTTTCATGATATGCTAATTTTTTTGAGATAGGAATTTTGGGTTTTCATGAGCTGTATGCCAAAAGCACCAGTATTAAAACAATAAAAGACCTGAAATATTTCAGTTGGTGTGCAATGAATCTAAAATATATGAAAGTTTAATTTTTATCATTACATTATGGAAAATAATGAACTTTTTCACAATATGCTAATTTTTTGAGAAGGACCTGTAACATGTAATTATATTTTTCAAAGTTTGTTTTTTTTTTGTGAGGGATGTGAGACTGGTCGTGGCGGCAGTGTTGCAACAATATATAGTGATATTCTCAATGTTATTCAGAAAACAGGATACAGGTTTAACTCATTTGAAATATTTCTGCTAAATGTTACACTGTCAGATATGCAAAATAAATATATTGTATCTCTTGCTCTGACTAGACCACCAGGGCCGTATACAGATTTCCTAAAAGAATTTGCAGATTTCCTCTCAGACCTATTGGTAATTGTTGATAAAGCACTAATTGTCTGAGATTTTAACATTCATGTTGATAATAAAAATGATGCATTAGGACTTGTGTTTACTGACCTAATAAACTCTTGGAGTCAAGCAAAATATGACCAGGCCCACTCATCATTTTAATCATACGCTAGATTTAATTATATCGCATGGAATCAATCTTACTGATATAGATATCGTACCTCAAAGTGATGTTACTTACCATTTCCTTGTATCGTGCATGCTGCATATTACTGATATTAACTATATGGCTCCACGTTATCGTCCAGGAAGAACTATTGTTCCAATCACAAAAGACAGATTCAGATTGTTTATTTAAATGGGGAGTCATCTCATTCATCACCAGTAAAATATGGAGTGCCACAAGGATCTGTCCTAGGTCCTCTGCTATTTTCAATATAAATGTTGCCCCTTGGTAATATTATTAGAAAATGCGGGATTGGTTTCCACTGTTATGCTGATGATACTCAACTATATATCTCAACAAGACCAGATGAAACTTCTAAATTATCTAAGCTAACGGAGTATGTTTAAAATGTAAAAAATTGGATGACCAATAATTTTCTCCTATTAAATTTAGATAAGACAGAGATATTACTTATTGGACCCAAAAACATTACACAGAATCTCATAGATTACAATTTGCAACTAGACGGATGTACTGTTACTTCCTCTAAAGTCAAAAATCTGGGTGTTATATTAGACAGCAACTTGTCTTTTGAAAATCATATTTCCCATGTTACAAAAACAACATTCTTCCATCTTAGAAACATTGCCAAGCTACGAAACATGTTACTTGTTTCTGATGCAGAAAAGCTAGTTCATGCATTCATGACCTCTAGACTGGACTATTGTAACGCACTGCTAGGTAGTTGTCCTGCATCTTCAATGAACAAGCTACAGGTAGTCCAAAATGCAGCGGGTAGAGTCCTTACCAGTTTAAGAAAATATGATCATATTACCCCAATCTTACAGTCTCTGCACTGGCTACCTATTAAGTTCTGTATCATTTACAAAATATTATTACTTACCTATAAGGCCCTTAATGGTTTATCTCCTGCATATCTAACTAGTCTTCTACCACGCTACAATCCATCAAGCTCCCTAAGGTCACAAAACGCTGGACTTTTGATAGTACCTAGGATAGCAAAGTCCACTAAAGGAGGTAGTGGCTAGATTAACAAATAACCAGAAGCCACCCAATCAAAATATTCCCTCACAATTTAATATTAATAATTTCTTCACTGATAACATCAGAACAGCATTCTACAGCATCTAATACTTCAGCTTCATTCATCACACCTGAAGAAAACTGCAGTGCATTACAACTATAGGACAGGAAGAGCTAAATAAACTTATCACTGCATCTAAACCAACAACATGTTTATTAAATCTTGTACCCACTAAATTACAGAAAGAGTTGTTACCTGTAGCAGAAGAACCACTTCTCAATATTATTAACTCGTCGTTATCTTTAGGTCACATCCCAAAACCATTCAAGCTGGTGTTATTAAGCCTCTTATTAAGAAACCACAACTAGATCCTAATGAACTGGTAAATTACAGACCCATTTCAAATCTTCCATTAATGTTTAAAATTTTAGAAAAAATTGTGGCTGCTCAATTGTGCTCCTTTCTACAAAAAATTATCTCTATGAAGAATTTCAGGCCCCACCATAGCACAGAAACTGCACTTGTTAAAATTACAAATGACTTGCTTCATGCGTCAGACCAAGGCTGCATCTTATTGCTAGTTTTACTTTATCTTAGTGCTGCATTCAATACCATAGATCATGACATACTCATATATCAATTACAAAACTATACGGGTATTCAAAGGCAGGCTTTAAGATGGTTTAGATCCTACCTGTCCGATCGCTACCACTTTGTTTATTTAAGCAGGGAGTCATCTCAATTATCAACAGTAAAGTATGGAGTGCCAAAAGGATCTGTCCCAGGTCCTCTGCTATTTTCAATATACATGTTTCCCCTTGGTAATATTATTAGAATATAATATTTTCTAATAATACTTCGCAATGATTTGTATTGTGAAAATCGCTATACAAAACAAAAATAAATAACTAAAAATAAATAAATAAAAAATAAATACATTTGCATAATTTTGCCCAAGACAACTTTTCTTCTCTTAAAAGCAGCGTCAGCGGCCCAGTGCACAAACTATGACAGGAACAGTCTAGTTCATGAATATTCATAAATTATGTGTTATTATTCATAAATTCATAAAATATTTTTTATATTACAGTATAAAAATGATTTTCTAAAAAAAGGAGGACATTAGTAGGTAGCCTTAGCCATAGTGGGATTGCATTTTACTGTTTGCACTTTTATTTAGCCCACTGTTAAAGCAACCAGATGCTTGACTGTAAAGTCTGTTTTATATGGCTAGCTTTTTATTTATTTATTTTTTCAACGAGGTCAGGAAAAACAAACCTCTTTAAATGATCAGAACAAATTTAGTCATTTCTAAAAGTCATTATAGTACGCCCCTGCATGTGATCAACAAATACAGACAAGCAGCCCTTACTCTGAAAAACCAAGCTC
Organism: Cyprinus carpio; assembly: GCF_018340385.1. Taxonomy (NCBI): domain Eukaryota; kingdom Metazoa; phylum Chordata; class Actinopteri; order Cypriniformes; family Cyprinidae; genus Cyprinus; species Cyprinus carpio. The sequence goes on along the minus strand of NC_056581.1, from coordinate 11,376,036 downwards.
CAATCTCTTGAGTTTCATTTTTATTTAAAAAATGATGACACAGAGAGCAGCCATATAATGAGTTGAGCAAAAAACAGCATAAACATGGGCGTCGGGTCCTGGAGGTCTCTGAAACCCTGTCAGTAAAACCCACTTCACATTCTCTCTGTTGTTTAGCACTTGCAGTGCAGCATAACCCTGTTAGAGCTACTTACACTCATTAGAGATACAGGGTGAAGGTCACACACACACACACACACACACACACACACACACACACATACACACAGACAAGCACACAATAACAAGGTCGGGCCCAAGCGTGGGTCTGATTATTAAAAACATTGCAGTCAGGCACATCTGTTACCAGGCAACTGCTAGGATCTGACTGCATTCATGGACTTTAAAATGACAGATTTTAAGAAAGGAGGACACGATTACATGTGTCCTATCTATAAAACATCAATGCCGGGATTTGCTATAACTAAGACAAAAACTAATAAATATAGTCACATGGTGTAAAATAGACAGTCAAGTTCAAAATATTTCCTTTTCATTGGTGATTTGGCCCAAGAGATATTTCATCACCATTAAAAACCAAATTTAATGGTAAACGGTAAAACCTATTTTCAAAACCAAAAGCTTAAAGCCAAAATTTTTTTGCTTGAAGCATGCATTTCAAACAGTCTGTGAGGACTGATCGGGATGCCTAGATATTTTCACTTTTATAATCCCCAGTCTCTGTAATCTGCAATTAAGGATTTGCAGTTTAATATTCATATCACTGTGTTTGCTTTGGTTAAGAATGACCTTCCTCAGCATCTGTGAGGAAAAGCTAAGGAACAACAAGATGCCTTTGCTTTAACAATGCACCTTCTCACTGGTTAAATATGTAACTTTATTGACAGATTAGGGTTGGGCTGATAAACGATGCCATCGTCCATTGCCGATGGCTGATAGACATCACGATGTTGCGCCGGCAAACACTGATTGATCTGTGCCGTGCTGCTTTTAGTCGAACACACCTAGTGCTGCAGACTTATTGGCTCACTGACGTTGATGAGATTAACCCCTTAGGTATCGAAATTTGGTACCAAACGACGAGGCATTCTATACTCGATTGCATCGAGGCAATTCGCTTGGTGCCTAAAAAGTATCGTACTCGATACCCAGCCCTACGTTTAAGTACATCTTTTTTTTTTTCAAGCATGAACTAAAATGCTCCAATATTGACTTTGCTGACATATTTAACTAAAAAAAAACATAAAACAGGTATTTAATAGCAGCATCAGGTTCTAATATAAAATTAAGGTTATACAATGAAGCAAGTAAACCACCAGAAACAGATGGGTAACACATGTGACTCTCTCCTAGCTGTTCTCTAAATCTCTGGAAGCGTCTCACTACTCTCTCATGTAATTTTCCAATTCAACAGATGTTAAGTGTGTTTACATGATTTATATGTCAGCATCTGTTGATCTGTAAAATGAACGCTTTAAAGATTCCTGTAAATATTCTCACTTTGATTCAGTTTCTTCTTGATATAATTCACAAAATATTATTTTTGTGGGAAAACTATCACTTTAACAGAAGTGAGTCTTTAATCCACAGCTGACCAAAAAGCTCTAATATTCTCAAAAAAAAAAAAAAAAAAAAAAAACTATGCTTGACAGCCAGCCGAGGACTGGGATCATCATTGCAGGTAGAAGTAGTGCATGTCAAGGATTCTAATTGCTTTAGACCTGGTGCAAATCTCTCAAATATCAAACTGTATAACAATGACATTTCGACTGAATGCTATTTCAAGGACAGTGACACTTTAGAGGAAGTACTTTTGTCAGTGTTAAAATACTTTCTCCTCTCCAGGTTTAATATGCAGAAACAGTTATTAGCTCAGCCATTTGTAGATTAGCTTATTAGGTTTTTGCAAGTACATCTATAAACTATTGTATAATTTATGTTAAAAAAAAAAAAAAAAAAATGTAAAAGAGCATTCCCAGAAGTCAAAATACCTTTGCTTTTCCAATTTGTATTATTAGTAATGTACATTGAGGTGTTTTGTGTTGTATTTCATGTTATTTAGTTAATGTTTATTGCATTATTTTAGTGATGGTGTTTTGTCATTGTGTGTGTGTGTCTGATCCTGTGCACAGTCTATATATATGAGTATTGGCTGTGTTTTATATACAGACCACTTACAATGAAATCTGATTCATCATGTGGTTTTCTGTTGTACCACTAGCATTATTATTTCATGTTTATCACTACATTTAGATTGGCATAAGTTGTAAAATATACAGCCACAACTACACCATCCCGTAACACCTGAAACATTATCACCACATTACCATGTTTTATACAGTGAATTTCAGGCAGTTTTTTAAATCATAAATATAACAAGATAGATCTTTTACACTGCAGATTAGATTATTCAGAAACAAATTGCAATACCATTTTGATAGTGGTGCAGATATTACACACTCACCTTCGTAAGTAGCTGTTGACAATAAGCAAAAAGTAAAGTGCTTCTCATGAGCAACTATGGTCTCTAAGTGACAGTTCATGTAAAGAAATCCCTCAATGGCAAAACAAAACCACTGACAAGGACAGTTTACTCTCCACATCACTTAAAAAACATAGCTGGCCCCTGTAACTCTCCAAACACTCTTTTTCTCTCTGAGAGTCCTGACTCCTAAAACCCCTTCAAAACACAAAGTCTATGAACAAACTAATGAGTTCATCACTTAAAAAAAAACAAAAAAAACCCTGGAGCCAATTTCATTAAGCTCATGGTTCTAGGTAGACATAAGCGCTTTAGTTAAAGTGATGTGACAAAAATGAGAAGACCTGAAAACAATTAGTATGCTAATGATACAAATTCAAACTCCTTGACTTTGTTACATGCGCTGGGAAAATTAAGATTACATTCAGTGAATATAGTTTTAATACAAATGCTATTGATATTTCTAAAAAAAATAACAGTAAACATCATTTTACAAATGGTGAATATATAAAAAGAAATTAAGAGCCACAGGCCTGTATTTTAAACTTTTTTTTTTTTTTAAATTAAGAGCCACAGGTTTTTAAAACAATAATAGGGCCATATAAAATGTTCTTCTTATTTTTTTCTGGCAATCAGATAGAGGCATAAAACAATTTAATTTATCCTAATCAAAAGAAAAACTCTTTTATTTTTGCACAACAGAGGTTTACTGTTAAAAATTAAAAGAAAACAAATGTGATTATTCCTTTAAAAATAAAGATTTATTCATATTTATTAGTAGTAGTAATAGCATTGTTGTTACAATGAGTCTTAAGACCGCTAAATAGTAATATATGTTTGACAATTTCTTCATGTTAAACTAAACTTTTGTTTTGACGGGTTGCCATGAGGAACTTGCAGCTTCTGTGTATGTGATATGATGGTAGTTTTGTAAAATTAAATGGTAAAATGCTAATGAAGTGATTTTTAGAGCTGCTGGGGATGAAATTTGTGTATTCATATCATCATAATGAGATGACAGAGACTAAAAACACTGCGAGCGTTGTCCGTGCTTGTGTAAACAAACCAGTTTTCATTCATTCATTCATTGCGGAAATTATGGCGCCTTTACGTGTGATGTCAAATGCTTCTACAGATTTGTAGTATTACTACCGAATTTTACCTGAGCATTGCAAATCGCACATAATGCTTTCTTCTTGGTTCTTGTCAGCAGTATCTCCGCCATGATAAACACTGAATGACTGACAGGCTTTCTGTTGTAACATTGCGCAAGGTAAATAAGAGGGTGACATCTACTGGAGAAGACTAATGAAAAGATTCACATTAATCAGATCTTCTTTTAAATGTTTGCTGAAATAAATACCGGAAAAGATCGATTCGCAGCTTTTGAGAATCGATATTGAATCGATGTCATTTAAAAAAAAAAATTGATCGAAAATTGTATTTTTTTGCCCAGCCTTACGTGACAAAATAGCACGCCTCATAATGAACAGAGGCAACTGTTGTGAGTGGTATGGCATCACTACTGTATGTAGGTGCTAAGGTGATCTGAGGCAGTTCTGGGTGGTTTACTGGCCTAAAGTTGTGGTCACATTTACTGTTGTTCAGCTAATTTTTGCATGCAAAATCATTTCAATAGGAATCCACACGATCTGGAATTTCATGTGAGGGCGAAAGAGTTCCACACACAGATTTTACAATAATTTTAAGTTGGTCAAGCAAATTTGCTGCATTGACCAAACAAACTTTTGTGTGACTTCTGTGCAGTGTTGTTATTGTTAACTAAAACTAAAACTAATTTTCATTCATTGAAATAATGCTGAAATTAAATATAAATATTACATGAAAAAAATAGAAAAGTTGAAAATCAGAAATTGCCTAAAATAATATAAACTCAAATAAATACAAATGAATAGACACTTGAACAATAATCAATTAAAACGGACAAAAGCAAAAACTAAAACAAACTCAAATGAATTCTGAAAATGTAAAACTAAAAGTGAATTTCGAAATATTAATAAATACTATAATAGTATATAAATAATACTAAAACAACACTTCTAATTAAGCTGTGCTCCATACATCACTACAATATTAACAATAGACCTTTTTTTTGCTTATGTGACCACACTAAGTTACACTTTACGTGACAATGTTTAATGAGTTTAAAAAAGTATGCTAAATAATAAGTTAATACTTTAACATATTTCTTCCTGTTGGCAGCTGTGCTAAATTATTTTGATATGGATTTAGCAGTAACAAATTTGTGATTAATTAATGTATTTAGGTCTCCTCACAACTCTCCTTTCCTTTTTTTTAGTTCTTCTCCTCGCCTTCCACCTCCTCCCCTCCTCTTTTCTTTCTTTTCAAGGTAATTGCCTGATCTCTAATTCCATCCAAGGCTCATCTCCCAGACAATCAAGCCTGGTCTTTCACTCCGACCTGGGCACATACAGAGCCCTGACTCTGAAGTAATAATTTCACCAGGGAGCAGAGATAACCAAACAATCACCATTAACCCTAAGCCTTTGCTGTCTCTCACTACTTTTCTGAGATGCGCTCTCTCAGGAAGAAAAGAGCTCTCAAATCACACTGATTCCACTAATAAATATCATGCCTCACCCCTGCTGATCTCTGCTCATTAAAACCACAGATGTTTGCTTGACTGGTGGATGGCTAATATCTCATCTAGAAAGTGCATGTCCTTTCTGCTTGTTACGTTATTCAATAATGTGACTTGAGGATCAATATCCTGTCATCCGACTGTCAAGCTTCTGAGACAACCGTCTTACGCAGCCATACAATTATTGCTTTGTGTTAAAGCAGCTTTTCAGTAGGAGGACATGGTTTGAAAGCAGGTGACAGGTGTGCAAGCTGATTCACCATGTCTAGCCCTGCAGTGATTCAGAGAGCATAATAGTGTTACATTTCTCACTCACCTCTTGGCATAATGGTCCCACACTCACTCTCTTCAAGCCATGAGGGGATGACAAGGCTAGAATATACATGCAGAGAAAGTCGATAGGGATTTAATCAACAAGTTTGGCTATTGAATATAGAGTGCATCCAGACTGAGAGCTTCTATTAGTCTCATGTAGAGAGACTTTTGACCATCTATACAAAGTCTTGTCCTCGACATATTCCGGCCAAAAACTGCTCACTTGGACAGGAATGAGTCATCTGGTCAACATGTACATATGAATATACAGATTTGCTCAAGGATATTTTGTGTAAAAATTCTTTAAACTATTCATGAATGTGTGCCATCTGAGGCGTGTGGTGTGGTCATACTATATATCTTCAGAGAACAAGGAAGTCAACAGCCCTTTTTTAGGAGAATGGAAATAGCCGTATAGAATTAAGGTAAAATATGTGGAAAATAATGTTTTAAGCATTAACACATTACAGTGCACCCCATAAACACAATCAAGCCTTTGAAAACAGCTGATTTACCACCGCTTTAATATTATTATTATAAATATGATATTAAATAATAAAAAAAAACTAATAAATGCAGATTTATTTAAATATACAATATGGCATTATATACATTTAAAAATATTTATTTTTAAAATAACATTTCATATTAATATAATATTAAATAATAAGAGTATTTAAAGTAATACAAATAATTTTTTTTAATTACAAATAATTAAAATAATTAAAAAATAATATTATAATTTTGCATATCTATAGACTAGTGTGACCACAACATATGCCTCCTACAGAAACACAGTCTGCATAATCTAGCTTCTCAACAGCAACTGATGAAGCTATGCTTGCTTGCATTTTTGTTTATTTCAGGATTAACTTGTACCTCATTCAGTCCTGAGGTGTGACAGATCTACACGTTGAAGCTGTTAGCTAATCTTCGGTGGAGCGTCCCTGGCGTGAGCAGGGAGACATGGAGAGGATGGGCTGTCATGGTGATGGTCTACTGAGGCCATAGCATTAGCACAACTGACAGACTGAAGAGGCCGAGAGGATGGTTGAAGTGTGTGTGTATTTACTTTTGTGTGCCTGTGATTTACTTTTGTGTTATTGCGAGAACTGGTAGATCTTTCAGAGATGCACACACACACACACACACACACACACACACACACACACTAACAGAAACCAACAAAGATTTCTCCCAATGGTCTATGTACCTCATCTGCAATAGACATCATCAAAATATCAGCAGCAATCACACTGAGTGACATATTCACTCAAAAACAAGCATCACGAGTAAAATAGTCAAAAAGATGAACATAACATAAATTGATTACACTTGTGTCAACCATATTTTGGAGAAAATAAATGTGATTTCACTGCACAAATGGGTTTCTTCAAAGGGAGGTTCTGGTTGAAGACCCAGCAGTCTGTTATTTAGACCCTCTGAAGAATTTCATGCGGATGTCACACAGTGTCGGAACATTGGCACAGACGTAATGTTCCTGAGCACGGATGAACCACAACAACAAAAACCACCACATCAACAACAAGAAAACAACGGGGAAAAATAGACACATTCAATAAAGATCACAAACTTGCCAGGTAGTTTGCTGCGGTCACCCCCGGGTATGTTAGATCAAACCGGGTAACCAGCGCAGGCTGCAGGCGAGAAAATACAAAACAGCGTCACCAGCAATCGGCTGCACTCAGAGAGGGAAGAGAGAGGCTGAGGAGACAGGATGAAAGACGATGAAAAAGCAGACATACTGCATGAACCATGAGAGGACGTAAGGAGGGGAAGGAAAACAAAAGATGGCAGGATGAGGCTTTGATTTCAAGGTTATTTTGCTCTGACCCCCTAAGACAACCTTCCGACCCTGGCTGCACACAAATGGTAAAAGCAATCTGAGGCTGTCACACAGAGTGTGCTCTTGCTTTCATAAACAGCTAGACAGAGAGGAACTGAACAGAATGCAGGGATCTCAAGATGAAAAGTTGAACTACATTTAACCCGACACGGCATCTTAAATTCTACACTCATTGCGTAAGATGCTGAAAAAACAATGAGATGCATCATAGTGACTAAAGACATCTGTCTGATAAATGTGTAAATAAAGCAATCACTTAAAAATAGCGCAGGAAGCATGTAAGAATATGTCTTGTGTGTGACAGTGTTTTCACCTTGCTTTGTGGAACAGGTAGTGAGAGGAGTAGGTCAGTGCAGATTTTTTTTAGTCCTACTGACATTCTGCACCTGAGTGTCGATGAGAGTTTGCTCTGAGAAATCACATATGTAGGATAGAGGTTGTTGTGTGACTGGGGGAGAAAATGGCTGTTGGCAAAATAGAAAGACTGAGGTCTTAAAACACTGTCTGCAGAAGAGATGACAGTGCAGAATTCTGATGAGCCTAATGCTTTAGACAGGTCTATACACTCTGCAATTAAATAATACACTCCCTCAGATCATATAAAAGCACAGAGCTTTTGAATCATCTGCAGACAATTAGATGAGGCACAGACTGTTAATGTCTCTGTGGCTGAGAGCATGTCTCCAGCAGGGACATATCTGATCACAGAAAAACAGCAACAAAAGCTGTTAATAAATAGATATGTTTTGTATCTGCCACTTGAATACAACACACTTTAGAAAATCCACAAATAGGCAAAAAAACATTATTTATTTACAAACTATTCAATAATCCATGTTTAATGTAACATTATCAAGTATCCATTGAATTGATATTCATTTCTCATTGCAGTAAAATATTTTTTACATTTAAATTAATTTATTTAATTGTATACATTCATTTAATTTAACAATAATTTATTAATAAAATAATGAATAAATTATTTAGTTTTATTTACCAAAAACATACACCATTGTTTAAAGGTTTGGGGTCAGTAAGTTATTTCTAATTAAATAATTTAAACAGAACCTCCCTAACAATAAATGTGTTTAGCAAAGAACTTTATAAGAAGTTCTGGGAGATTCTTGCCCCCATGTTTCTTTGTATGATTAATCATTCAGTTTCCTAATTAAAATTTCCAGCCACATTATATAAAGTCAATATAGTTTTAATACCCAAGCCTGGACGGTTCTAACATTCGGAAGACCTTTATAATATAATGTATACGATCGTACAACAAAAGCATGCTTGATGCTTGAATTTGATTATATTTAATGGCCTTATACATTTGCTGCTCTTAAAAAGTTTGGATTCAATAGTACTCAAGGGTATTACATATGATAAAACAGAGGCTTCAGTTCTTACAAATCAGTCAAATAAAAATAGCATTGTTTTAACCACTGCACGAGTGGAACTTCATTGAAAACTTCCAGCGCAAGTGAGTTTGATCATCCCTTTCTCTTTACTACTAGTTTTCACACGAAATAAACATGAATGAACATCTCAAGTAATCACTCAATCAGTGCTTCAAACGCGGAATACGTCAGTAAAACAGCTTGTAAACAAAATGTCACATGGCATTTAGTTTACCTCAGTGTACACAGTTTATTAGTTCACTAGCGAAATAAAGTCTAGAGATGAGCATTTTGCTAAATATTAGACTATTCACTCATCATATTTTACTTTACCTGTTAGTGATGTCTTAAAGAAAGAGCTATTTGTTCAGTAAACCACTGTTTAATGCTGTACCGAAACCATACCGAACCGTGACGTCAAAACCGAGGTACATACTGAACCATCATGTTGTACTGTATATATATATATATATATATATATATATATATATATATATATATATATATATATATATATATATATATATATATAAAGGTTAAATTTGTAATATTTTACAATATTGCTGTTTTTAATGTATCATATAAATATTATACTGTATCTTATAAATCTTACTGACCCCAAATTCATCTTTCAAATTCAATCAATCAATCAATAAATACATAAATTCTGTAATTGTACTAGGATTTAAAAGGTGGAATGTCTCAAACATAAATATTTGTTAAATAATTATTTTTGATGATTTTACTGCGTCTGACAAACACAGCATAAAATAACCTACCTACTGCCACAGTCAAAGTGGTCTACTATAATGCACCCACAATCAGCCTGCTTTTAAACTAAAAACTGAGCACCATCTAGTGTTGAGAATTCCTATCACAACAGCACAGCTTAGCACAGTTCTAGAACTATAATGAAGACTAATCCATAACCTACAGTCTTTAATCAATGTCTGCATTACAAGTCATACTCTTTCCAATAAAGACATTAAAAAACAAATAAAATAAAAATGATTTCTTTAGTTTTTTTTAAATTAGTAAATGAATGAGGAATGAAAGCATGACATGGAAAACAGGACACTTGTAGAGGCAACCAGACCAACACACAGAATGAAAAAAGAGAGGAGAAGAAAGACAGCAATGTCAGGAGGGCCATCGTGTTACGAGAAAGGGTGACTTACCTTAAGTGGTGAAATGTGAGAGTGGGAAACGTAGCCATGCACATTCTCTATTTCTGAGAGGTTTTTCTCCGATACGTGCACCAGCTCCGGAGCTCGGACTTCATTGGTGAGCCGCGGGAAGCCATGTTCCGGAGAAGGGGAATCTTCATCCTGATACCGGTACTATATGTGTGAAAAGAAAAAGAAGAGATGGGCATACAAAGGAAAGCAGAGAAAACTAAAGGAGAAAGGGCAGAAAGAAAACCCACAATCCACTGCAGAGCAAAATGCAACAACGTAATGACTTTCAGCCAATGAGTTCTGTGCCCTGTGAGATGAACAAGCCAATAAATCATTATTTGAAGAACTGAGAATGACTGAAATCATGATGCATGGTGAAGTTTAATACTTTCTGTGAGCAACCGCATGCACATGGAATTAAAGCAAAGCACTACTGCTGACATGCTCTGATCAAGAGAGAGAGACATTTTAAATAGTTTGCTCTGCATGCAATCAAAGCAGGATGGTCATCTATTTTATCATTTGATTATTTTTTTTTAAACAACAGTGAAAATGTGTAAAATGAAGATGCAACAAAGTGCAACGCATCAGTTCTTGACAAACAGAGTAGATTTGTTATGGCGAGGCCCCTGTTTTTCTGTCTCACCCAAGGGGAGCTCATCAGGGCTGGGTTCATACATGCTGGAGAGTGGCTTTGGGGCTGGGAGCCCTGTACTGCAGGAGGCCTGTTCTGTAAATACACACACAGGAGCCCAACTGTGAACAACCAATCACAGTCAGTTAAGCTGAATCATTTAAATCATTGTACATACACTACAATTTAAAAGGTAAGGTTTTGATTTTTTTATAAGAACTTTCTTATGCTCACCAAAGATGCATTATTTGATCAAAAACACAGTAAAATCAACTGGTATTTTTTATTTTGATATATTTTAAATGTAATTTTTGCCTTTGATGGCAAAGATGAATTTTCAGCAATCATTACTTAAGTCTTTTTCTCCAGAAAATTTAAATTGAAATCTTTTATGACATTATAAATTCATTTACTTTTGATCAATTTAATGCGTCTTCGCTGAATAAAAGTGTTAATTTCTTAAAATAAAATAAAAAACCTTTTGAAAAGTAGTGTAGGTCATTCACCAGCCTCACACAAATTAAACAATACAAATAAAAGGGAAGAAGCCTCGACCAACAAAAAAGTACAACCTGACGTGTCATGCATACACACACACACACACACACACAGAGAGAGAGAGAGAGATACACAAAGATTGAACAAACTGCAATTTACTACACATTTAAAGTTTGAAAGCCAACAATCTTATCTCAATTTGGAAGCATCAGCCTCCATAAGCCTGCTTTTAGATGGCAAATGAAACAAATGAAATTAATTAATGACTTAATCAGTGGAGCCTTCATTCAGTTATCTCAAACAGTAGATGGTGCTAGCATTGCCAATTGTCAGTTCCCAGGGAATGCATGTAACTGATACTATGTCTGATACAATCTTGAATGCAGCAACTCGCTTTGAATAAAAGTATCCACCAAATGCACAAATGTAATGTAAAATAACTTAATACATTAGTAAAAAAGTAAATACATTAGTTGTGAGTATGGAGGCAGCAGGGAGCCATAATTACCATTTCTGCAATCAAAAAGTTTGAAAGTCTAGAGTCTAATCATATTTTAGGAGCTTAGGCTGCATGAGCCCACCTTCAGAGAACGTGAGGGCTTTAATTCTCTCTGATGATATGACTTCATGCACAGCACAGAGTAATTATCCTACACCTCACTGACTAGCATTATGCACTGAGAGTTACAGTATTTCTCATTACCATAATCCTCAGAGAAACTGTATAGAAGAGTTTTAGAATTTCTGTCTAGAACTTAAGAGAGAACTTCCCATAATGAGATGATATTTGACTACTTAAAGTGACTTACAGTTGCATTTTTTAAACTTTGCAATGGCATTTTTTCTAATTTTACTGAAAGTATGTCATATTTTATGTTAAATTCAAATGTGTATATTTATAAGCTTATATTTATATATACATTTTTCAAAATTTCTAATTAAAACAACAGAATAAGCAGAATAATTTACAGATCAAATAAAATCAGTATTAACAAAATTAATTTGCACTACAGAGGTAGCACAGAAGAACACAAAAGTGGATGTAGGTATATTTACAGACATTTAATGAGACTGAGAGGTGGCATGAGCGCAATTAAATGTATAAATTCATGTTGAGATTAATATTTTAAATATAACATTTTGAATACAAAAATATTAAATGATTTAAATAACTGAAATTATATTTTAAAAATAAAAATAAAACTGGCAGTAGGTGGCAGCAAGTCACTCCCTGTCTCCGAAATTGCTCCCTATACCTTTAAATGGGGCACTATTTGGTGGCCGAAACCTTAGTGGACATTATCGAGCACACCCATTCAATACCACAATGCACAGCAATAACAAGTGTACAACTGATGTATGCTCAACGACTACAGAATATCTATAATGCACTATGAGAGTTGCGCGTGAATGAATTGCCGTGTATCGCCAGAAGGCGGCGCCCGCAGCTGAATCAACCATCCATCCAATAATTTTACAAAGCGCTCGTCCACGGCATACATCTGACCAACATGACATAACTTATGACACTTCCTTTTAGAATTGCCTTTATATTTCTAAATAGTTTTAAAATGCTGCACAAAGTGGATGTTTGATGAAGGTTCTCTGAGAGACTGATCAAAGGTGTAGAGCATTCTTGGGTCATAATTTACCCAACAGCACGCTATCCATGAATCTGGGATTGTGAGCTGCAGACTGCCATGCGGACTGTCAGCTGGCAGTCTAATAGCTGACATATGTGAGACGGTTCATCTGAGGGAGCAAGTCACAAGAGATCAGAATAACAGCATGAAAGTTGTGCTAAGAATACACACATAGCACAAAAAACATGAACCACTATAAACTCACTACGAAGAGTATAAATGCAATGCAAGAACTGAGACATGAAACCCTTCATTTTGATGTCCATATGAATAATATTGACAGTAATTTTCACATAATATTTGTGGTGAGTGTCAAATTATTAGCTTAGCAACATGTTAATGACATTCTATTAAAGAAAAAAAAAACTGTGAGTTTGCTATGCATAACACTGCTATTTATGAAAAGCTGCATATGTACTGTACTTCCAAGGCAGCTCATGAGGTTTTGGATCAGTCGCCAATAAGTTAAGAACACTCACTATTTTTACTGCCATTGTACTACATGCTGCACACAAGCAGCTGTATAATTGTATGCAAAGGCAGAGATAAATGAAGTTAATGTAAAGTAATGACAGGTGGGTGAGAAAAGGTCGTCCCCAGAGTTCCCACACGTTAGCAGGTTGTGTAACCGTCTAACCTTTCTTTAAAAGCTGCTATTGTCTCCCTCTTCCAAATACTGTAAGCATCTCTTGTCACCCCTGACTTGTTCTTTCTACACTGTTATTACCTGTAATTACCCAGCCCGGGCTAATAGCAGCTCTCGTACTCCATAACAGCGAATGGTAGGGAAATATCTTCTGTATAAAATGCACACTCACAGATTCAATCCAGAAACACCAGCCACACTATATTTAGGCTATCTGTGACCTCTCATGATTTTCAACCTTTGGATTTGTGGAAAAGACAAGCATATATTGTGTTTTGCTGTTTAAAAAAAAAAAACAGCTAGTTGTCTTTTCAGCAGGATCTTTAAACTTTTTGTGCAAAATTTCTCCTCAGTATGAAATGCATAATTTCTTTAATATCTGGCGTTTTGAGCTTTATTAACTGACTGTGACTTGGACAAGATTTTCACTCTGAAAGTCTCTTCCCCAATTACAGACCACTGAGGACATTCATCACGCCGTTTGAAGATTACAGACTTGGAACCACTTGGAATTTTTCTTAAAGGAAAAATTAGAAAATATTTGCCAGCCAGATAAAGAGGGGAATGGAACAAGGAAGAAATGATAAACAAAACTGAAAATAAAGATGCAAGTTCTCTCTCCTCGGTGGATACACAGTGACAACAGGCTGTAGTGATAGTGATGGGACTGAACAGGTTTCATTAAAACCAAGGAAGAGCAGAGGGTAAAGTCACCACAAATCATCACAACATACACTATGCTTCTGTGTCCTTCCTGTCATTTAGAATTTCTTGTTTTTCTGCCTGTATAGAGACCAACAAGATGATTAGCAATTGTTCACACTGCACTAAATGTTCACTACACTAGGGCTGTCATGAGTACTCAATTAAATTTGAGTATTAAACAAATAAATAAATACATACATAAACAAACCTTGACTACAATTTACCCATGTTAAGCAATTGGCTAAAAATTACATTAGACAATTTACTAACAAAAAACATCCAGCATTCATAAGGTAGTGTAAATTAGACATTAATTAAGTCTCTTTGCCACTATAAATGAAGTTTTCAAAAATGCCAATTGTTAATTATTACTTAATACAATAAATAAATAAATAAAAAATCAGATTACTCAAACAATCATCAAACTAATCACCTGATTACTCGATTAGCAAAATAATCCATAGTGACGGCTAGTGACACCTAAATTATACAATTATCATTCAAAATGACTTAACTTTAACTATGACCGTTACCTTCATTGTCTTTTTAAATTCACACACAGTTTCTCAACTCAAACAAAATCCAGATTTTCTCCAGTCGTAATTATGAAAATGTAGCGGTGTAAATAGGATAATGTAAATATATCTTCAGAAGATCACCCAGAATTCCTACAACCACCATTGGAAGATTTGTAAGAAAAGAAATAATTTGACTGCTGTGCTTAATTCCCTTCAGTTTTTAAAAGACCCATGATATTTTTTTAAGTGAATATTGAAACAGTATTTTCATGGATTCTGAAACATCAGAGAAATACTGTATCAGCCTTAGTAATGGCAGCACAGAATGCCACATTGTGAGTATGTGTATGTGTGTGTGTGCTTCTGACAGAATCACTACAGCGGCAATGTATGAGACAGTTCATTAATGATGCTTTAGTACGATACTCTACTAACATATAACAGTCAGGTCACTGGTCACAATGCAGTAAATGGACCACTGCTATTTTGCTGAGAGTACTGACTCTAACCTAGTTACATGTGTAGATCTGTAAAACAAAAGCATAAACATACACAGTAGAACTTACACTTATCAGAGCCCCTTTATACTTTAAATCACCTGAAACTTCCAAAAGCAAAAACTATCATATATTTTCTAATAAAAAAAGAATAGTCTTCTAGTTACTGCAGTTAACATTTACCATTTTAATTTTTCTCTCAAACCCACCAAAAAATAAAGCAAATTAGTTTTTTTTTAATTGTGTTGTAATTTGGGTTTAGTTTATGATGGTTGACTATTGCAGTTTTTTTTAAAACTGCATAGTTTCACACTGTTTACCTTAGTACCACTCTCTACATCAGCACTGTAAAATTTAAAGCTGCCACAGAATGCAAAAATCACTTTTATAAGGTGTTTGAACACAGTTGTGTGGCTACAGTGTGTGAAAACAACCAGCCTATAATGGTAAAAATCCACCCACTCATTGTTTTATAATCCAAATAAATCATAATCAGTCTCTCCACACTAGCATTTCCAGATTTCTCACTACTATGACATCATAGTTGGGGAAAGTCCCGCCCATTTGTGACACTCTCTGCTCTATTAGCATATACACAGCCCTGAGTGAGAAGCAGCGGTCCGCCATTACTGTTGTCTTGCTGTAGCTCCCGGAGATACAATGTCAGCGCCAAAGAGCAATTAAAAGTGTCGTGTGTTGGGATGCACAAAACGAACATAGGAGTCTCCATAGAAGGGTAAGTTGTGGCCTAATGGTTAAAGAGTTTGACTCCTAACCCTAAGGTTGTGGCTTCGAGTCTCATGACTGAGGTGCCCTTGAGCAAGGCACCGAACCCCCAACTGCTCCCCGGGTGCCGCAGCATAAATAGCTGGCCACTGCTCCGGGTGTGTGTTCACGGTGTATGTGTGTGTTCACTGCTGTGTGTGTGCACTTTGGATGGGTTAAATGCAGAGCACGAATTCTGAGTATGGGTCACCATACTTGGCTATATGTCACGTCACTTTCACTTTCCATAGACCGCTGAGGACACGGTGGTTAAATTTCATTTTCGAAGGAAATGTTCTGGAAAAAAAACTAAAAAGTCCTATACGTTTGTGCTAGCATTTTACGCCAGACTGCCTCACAAACTAGGGTCAGTTCAGTGCTGGAGTTGTGCAAAGATTGCTTCTGAAAAAATGTTTGTGTGCAAACGTCCAGACTCCAGACAAAGTAAGTGTCATATTTTGTTTTCCAATAGAGGTTCTTGGCTCTCTGTATAGCTAATGTTGCTAAAGCTACCATTGTCTCTGCCTGTTTTCACTAATGATGCCTTCACGTGCTACCAGAATGATCGTAAATAGGAATGTGGTAGTTAAAAATTGCATTTTGAAGCAATGTGAGGATCAGTTACACGGTCATCACCAGTTAAACCATAACACCGGTGGTATGCCCGCGAGCATGAGCTCTTGAAGCTCAAAAAACAGCGCATTTTGGCTCATACCCTAAAAGTGGCAATTTCAACAATCTATAAAAAATTATCTGTGGGGTATTTTGAGATAAAACTTCACATACACACTCTGAGGACATCAGAGAATAATTTTAAATATTGTTTCAATGCATTATATGGCACCTTTAAAACAAACACATAAAATGGTAAAGCCTGTGTTACACTGGGCTATTAAAAACGCATCAGGCTAACATGCTAACTGCTACAGTCTGTGATGTGTAGTATATTTGATGTGTTAAATGTGGTGGTAAGCTGTCTCAAACCACACACAAGTGTCAAATATAACACTACAATAACTGATATATCGCAATATATCATTTTTAATCTGACATATGCAGCATGATAACTTGCCAGACGGCTACTAGCACGGTCTATAGCACAGGAGCTTGAAGATTTTAAAAATGAATATGTTTGTATGAGGACAGATGTGTTTGTGTATGGTGCATTAATGTATTTGGGAACAGGCTGTGCATTTTTCCAACACACTATGTGGATCTAGCTTGTTCACGTGCCACTGTGCTAAAGGCTCCTTCCTCACTTCCCGCTCTCTCTGTCTCTCTGAGATGAGAGAAGATGGGAATATGAGGTGGCATGGCTAAAGGCTCTGTGCTGGATTGTGTGGAATCTCCTCACGATTGTGTGCACTGACCCCTTTTCCGTGGCCTAATAAACCCAGAGCTTGACATTGTCAGCTCATGGGATTCATTCAGCCTGCAGAAGAAGAAAGGGTTAACAACAGCTGGCAAGACGCTCCCACTTCTACCTCCTCAGTTACTGAGAAAATGCAGGACTAGATTTTAAGCCAGAGTAAAATACTGTATTTTTACTGACACATAATAATCACTTTATAAAACAAACAAACTAAATAAAAACAATTTATTCTACAAGCTGAGATGATCTACACAGAGAAACAACAATTTTATTTTACATTACTAAAGAGTCTTGAGTCAAAGAGAGAAAAACAAAATATAATAATAATTATGTCATTTATTCACCCTCAAGTCCCCTGAAGCCTATGTGAGTTTCTTTTGCAGAACAAAAATAAACAACATTAGTCCATTAAAATTATTTATAGCAGAGTGTTCAAGCTGCTCTTTTCAATACAATGAAAGTAAATGGTGACCATGTGAAGCAGGATTTTTAAAGCAAGTTTGCAATGAATATTAACTAATTTTAGTCTGTTCCTCACAAAATGAAGTGGTATAACATCAGAAGACTTGGAATACAGTGCATATATTAAATGTACCACATTTGTATTACTTTTTTGCAGTTTTGCAACCTCTGGTCCCCAATCTGTTTCACTGTATAGAAGTGAACAGTGTGAACCTTCCTTATAACTCCAGAATTACATTTAGTGTTTTGAAGAAGCCAAAAGTCAGGTTTGGAACACCATGATGAGTTACTGCATACACATATCTGTAACTTTGAATCAAAAAACATAACTTAAACTTTCAAATCACTCAGTGGAAGGTTGAATATCAGATTCACAAACAAGCAAACGACAGATTAAAACTATGACATTGAAAACAGACTATGTCTATGCTCATTTTAACCACATCTGGTTGTGAGCCAATCCAAATATGTCCAGGAATGGGAATAGCTGGCTGATGGTGAGAAATAAGCATGTCACAAGGAGACTACAGAAACGTACATCTTGTGATGGTATTTGCATAACTCAGAATGATTCTGAATGCTGAAGGGACCTCAGATTTAAGCCAAACCCTTACACTAACACCTCTGGTCAAATATTAAATAATAATGCTCTTACGTTTACTGTAAAGATTTAAACAGCATAAATCTGGGTCAATTAAAGCAGCAAAGACATGCCACTGCTTACACTGCAAAAACTAATCCCTACTCTCCCCCCTTTCCATCTCTCTCTCTCTCTTTCTCCCTATTACTCTTACATTCAGACAGACCATAGATCAGTGGCTTTAAAACTTACGGCACATTCTGATTTAAGTTTCCACTGTGCCACTAGGACAAGGAAAATCAAATCTTTTACATAAAAAAAAAATTAATACAGGCAATATTAATGCTATAATAATGAATATTATATAGATTATATTTATTGAGGTATCACAAATAATAATAAACATCAATAAAAACAACAACAACAACACAAACAACAGAATTAATGGTTTTATAACTTATAACTGTTTTATATATCTAATAATACTAAATAATACTTGGTCGCACTTTATTTTACATATTTGAAAAATTGGCACTGCATTTGAACTTTTAACAGTTGTACACTTAAATATGTACCAAATTTTAACATATTTGAGCCATTTATAACAATTGAATATTATTTTGAGTATGATTTGAGCAGTGTTGTGGAAAGTTACTTTTAAAAGTAATGCATTACAATATTGTGTTACTCCCTAAAAAAGTAACTAATTACGTTACTTAGTTACTTATTATGGAAAGTAATGCGTTACATTACTTTTTCGTTACTTTCCCGTTACTTTTTAAATATGAGCAGGACTTGATTGTTTTTTAATATGAGACTTTCAATTTATAGCAAATATAAAAGCCCTTTCACACCAAAAAGTGTAATGAACAAACCTCAGGCTGAAGGAAAAGTAAATTCATGTCTGTACAGTAGAACACAGGAGAAGAAGGTTCAACACTCTTCAGCAATAAAAAAAAACAATGAAGCACAATTGTTAGTTTATCTAAAGTCATTTTTGCTTATTAGTATGGTTGAACTGGATCATCAAAGGTCAGCAGCAAAGACATTAGTTAATAAAATGGGATTAGATACATTTGTGTTATTTAACATTTCATTATTGCAGGTTTGTGTCATACTCTGAGTTTGCATTTCACTGTTTTAATTCATTTTGATGATTTTTTTTTTTTTTTTTGTGAGTGGAATGAATTAATGCACATTCACATTTAGTCTAGAACTACATCATGTTCACACAGCACACAACGCCTCTGATTTTTCCCAATATGGGGATAGGAGACTTGTCAGTCAATTTATGGGAAAACAAAGTAACTGGAATTACTTTTTTGAAAAAGTAATTCAGATATTTTCTTGTAAATTAAAAAGTAATGCGTTAGTTTACTAATTACTTGAAAAAAGTAATCTGATTACGTAACTCGCGTTACTTATAATGCGTTACCCCCAACACTGGATTTGAATCATATTATAGAATTGCATTTATCTGCAGCGTATACATAGCCAAAGTTAAGCTACTCAGTCCATTCTAAGAGTTTTTTTTTTTACTCCTTTAAAACACTTCACACCAAATTAAATACACTAATCTGCACGTTTCCATGAGTTATAAATAAACCCAATTGAGTGACATCATACAGTCAAACACAAGTGACAGAATTCCCTCTGCAGCTGCAATTCATTTTACTTACAGAGCTGAATCATCTTATTAGCATGCTGTGCTGCAGACTGCCTCTGCCGTCTGGACTTATTGGCTCTGAATGAAGGATCGTACATGATAGCAAACAAACAAGTAAAGCACGCCAGCTGAAAACAACATTTGCCCTGGTATTAACATCTTGATCCAAGTGACATTACAGGGGTTTACAGATGATTTACTGTATAAATGCTGCAAAGAAAAAAAAGAGTTGTATATCCCATAAATCACTTGAAACTCATTAAATCTTAACTTAAAACAAATCATCCATGCAGTGCAAACATTTCAATATATCATGGATCAACTGCAGCCCAATAACCAACATGAGAAGTAAATGTTGAGTGTCACACCACTGACATATTTCCTAACCCGGCTAAACAACAGCATTTCTAGAGCTTGCAAAAGGGCTAATGCATAATCTTAAAACAAAAAAAAAAAAAAAAAATCAAATCGCTATTTCCTGTAGAACAGCACTGATGATGGATGCCTACCTTACATCCGAACATCAGCGACAAGGTGTTGTCATGGCACGCAACCTTACAGTGGCAGAGCATTGGATTAAAACAGTCGGGGTTCCTCACTATAGGAGACATTCCTCTCACAGCAGGAGTACTGCTCTCGTGCTACGAGCATTGACGTAGACAGAGAGAAAGCACGAGTCTCTTCACTCATGGATAAGCAAGAGTCTGCCTAATACATGAACACATACACTTACACATTCTCCCTAAACACACACACACAAAACTGGGATGCAGCCACCGTTTAGATCTCAATACCCTTTTCCCTTGCTCCCTTTCTCTACTCTGGTCTGAGTCAGACAGTATTTCACAACCCTGTCTGCCTGAAGCTTTCTTAACGCTTACGCTTCATTTTCCTTACACAAAGTTTCTTTTTATTTTCTTTTGATTTTGCAGTGAAATACGACCATGACTTTTTCTTGTTTCCGTGACATTAACTAGGTAATGACAATGCTGTGGTAAATTAACTACATGGCATAATTGGTGCCACTCTGGCTTTATTACTATTGGCCATGTGTGATTTGTTAGACTGATTTGAAATTAATTGAGTCCTTGCATGACAGCACAGTCTCTGGCTTTACTGTGTTTGAAAACCAGAGAGTTGTAATTAGCGATGGTGTAATGTGTGTACAAAAAGCTTCCTTAGTTTACATAAATATCAGTAGAATTGTAATGGAAGTGGTGCTACTATTTTCACACTTCCCTGGCATAAATCAATTTAAAAAGAAAGTCTATCTATTAACTTCATATACAGTACATTCAGGTTGAACATACATCTGAAATCTTTTCATCAAAGAATCCTGAAAAAAAAAAGAAAAAAAAAAAAAGTTTTTTTTTAAGAATGATTTAGTAAGTGTTTTGTGAAGCTTAATTTTTTTTTAGTGGCTGCTGAAAATTCAGTTTTGCCATCATAGAAAAAAAAAAGACATTTTTAAAATATATTAAAATAGAAATGTATTTTAAATGTTAATAATATTGATAAATATGATCAATAACTAATAAGATCAAATAAATGCAACCTTGGTGAGCATGTGCATGTTTCGAAAACAAGAAATGTTTAATTTAATACATTAGAATTAAAATCTTACTGACTGTAAACTTTTGAATGAAAGTTTATAAAGATATTGAACAGCATGCTGCAGACCAGCATTCAAAAACACAACATATGCAATACTCTTCTTTTCAACTAGTATCTATGCCAAGTCAAAAATGTATATTAAGATCAACTTAGACCACAACAGCAAATTATCACAACAATTCGAAGAGATGAGAGAGAGATGTTAACAAGCCTGCACAGCAAACTGCCAAACCCAGACAGAGTGCAGGATGGCATTATGCACGTGTGTGTGTGTGTGTGTGTGTGTGTGTGTGTGTGTATTTGTGCTCCAGAATAAAAACAGAGGTGCTCTGAGCTGGTAAAAATCATTCTGGAGGTGAAGAATTATAAGTTAGTCTTTCATTGGGTGAATGTATGCAGCAAGGCCTTGTATCAGGAGGCATGGGAGGCAGTGCCACCAAAAAAAGGCCTATAAATTAAAAAATTAGAATGAGAAAATATGAGATGTAATATCATATTTTCACTTTTCACTTTATTAAAAATATTGATTATGCAAAGTTTAAAACCCTACAGTACTAAGATTTCAATGTGCTTTAGTTGTAATAAACAGAATGTTTAAAAACATACAAAAATATTACTGTATTGTTTGTAAACTATGTAAACATCTAATTCAATATTGAATTTGAGGTGATGAGTATGTTTATGAGCTAATGTGTGATGAGCAACAGAATGGGGTCTGGCCATCCCCATATGTGGAAAGCTTAGTTATTATGATATCTTAGTGCAGTGGTCGGCAACAGGCGGCCCGCAATGATATCTGACCCGCAGCCAGATTTTTTTTGATAGTGCCTGGTTCTGAAATAGATCTGTCATGACAGCAACAGTTACTCAAAATCAGAGTATGTGAGCAGAGCGCGGAGTGGTGCGGTGTTATTTTTGTCTGGAGAGAGGGGCAGATTTTTTAAAAGTCCAAGAGGGCTCCACCACCACTAAAGAATAAGATGGCTATGGAAGTTATAGGAATTTGTTTGTTTTTTCTAGATAGGCTACTGAATATTTTCAGCTGAAAGCATGATTTATACAAAGTTACAAAAGACACTTTAACTATCTGTCACAGGCAATTCAAGTTGCATTTTTCATCAATTAATTTCTTAAATTATACTTTGACTATGTTCTGGCCCACCTAGTGTCGAAATATATTTTTTGGCCCGATACCAAACTTACTTGCCGACCCCTGCCTTAGTGTTTGTTTTTGTCCAAGTTCACCTGTGTGCCAAACAATCCTGAAGAAACACTTCTAAAAAAATAAATTCATAAAACCCACCTCAGATGTGTGATCACAATTAACATGAATCCATAGTCAAACTCATATAAGGCACACAGTGAGTGTACGTGCTCTAAAGCCCTGGGCCTTTGGGAGGTACAGAGTACACACTGGCCTGTGGGCATAGGTGTGCAGTGTGTTGTGTGTTCATGCATGAACTGCTTTATGTGATGGGTAATGATGCCTTTAGGAACGATCCTTGAACATGCACACACTGTTTCCAACGAATCGCTGCCCCCTTTTTTTATTTTGCTAAATTTATATTAAATCCTACACAGACTCATTTACATAGAAATATTACATAAAATAATGAAATTAATATCAGCACTGGTACTTTATCAAATGTACTTTGTAAATTATTTAAAATTATTTAAAAAGTTATTTTTGTTAAATTCAGACTGAAATAATGCTACACAGGTGCATGAAAATTGATAAAAAAAAAGATTGTACATTATTTTATGTTTTTTGTTACATTCATACAAATGCTACACAAATTATATTACATAAAAAAGTTACAAATAATAAAGTGAATATATTTAAATATGACATTCTGAATATATAAACAAGAAATATATTAAAATATTAAATTATAAATGAATCCAAAACGATAAATTATGAAGCATAATTATGCTCATATGACAACCAAATTAAAATTGAATGCTGCTCTGATTCTGCATTTTACTTACACAAAATAAAATCAGCATCAGAACCTCCTCAGATACTTTTCTTTCATCATCATTACCAAAATTTTAAGTGGATCTTGTGTCCTTCCAAACTAATTTGCTACTTATTTTTTGATTTGCATTTGAAGATTCTTTACTTGGACACAATGACAGTGAAAATCAGGCTCAAAAAAAAAAAAAAAAAATCCACATTAAAGTAATCTACATGAAAGTCGCCCATACAACTTGTGCGCTCTATTGCACAGATAATTCACACTATTTTTTGTGTGAACTATCCCTTTAAATCACAATATTAAAAATGACATAGAGCTGTCACTGCACAGACCCCATGTAAAATGTAATATAAGGTCATTCTATTTTAGGAATCTACTCAACTGAGCATGACATTCCGAGACCGAATCAGCCGTGATGTGAACTGACGGCACAGTAAATGGTCAGAAAGTGAATCATCGTTTACATGGTTGGCACGAGGTGCCAAAATCTGGCTTTGGTCAACAAAATATTACTCACCGTTAAAAACCAATCCACCCGTGTGCTGATCTTTTATATTTTCTCTAATGACAAGCTCCTGATTCAGCTCAACATAGCACAGTATGGATCACAAGCACAAATCAGAACAGAAAGTGGGGTCTACTTTAACTGTAATTACAAACATAGTGTCCTTATGCAGAGTCAAGTGATGTACTGCATGCTAATTACAATATCGAGACTCGTCAGGATAAAATATGGGACAGCACTTAATTAACAATAAACACAGTTACATTATCCAGAAAGAGAGTTTGATAGTGTCATTAACACCAAGCTGCCAGTGCAAGCTGTATTACTGAACTATAAATACATGTACAGGAAGAGAGGGGAATGTGGGTAAGTGCTCATGTTGTCCAGCAGAGAGCGCAAACACACAGAGCTTTACTGAAGTGTAGCAAGAGACTGAGGGATTGCGGTTAGTCAAATCCTAGTACATTGGCACAGTGCTGCCCATGGTGCTGCCCAATCCTGTTCCTGGAGATCTACCTTCCTGCAAAGTTCAGCTCCACCTCTGATCAAACTGTTGCATGCACATGAAAAACTCACCACAACAATGCAAGGAGTTGATTCAGTCAAAAAGACCTTGATACATCCAGCTCTGAGCATATTCAGTTAATTAAATTAACAAATTAATAAAAAGACAGATTCAAAATAAAGTGGAGGATAGAGAAAGGTAATCTACCTGCTCATCACCACAAACGAGATCTCAGAAAAGTTAATCAAGTGTCTGTTTTCGAGGCCTCCTAATTTAGCATCTCATGCCTGTAACACAGTAATATGTCTAGCAGGCCCGTTTTCATTTCTGCACTAGCCTCAGAATGAAGCCTACCTGCAGCTAAACCCCCTCCAGCTGACATTAATATTTCAGTATGCCTTCAGCACAAGATCTAGTCTGGCCTCAGACTGTGCTACATTACGGTATTACAGTAAAGCATCAGCACTCTGTAGTGGAGGCTTGGATACACCTCTTCCTCTATGTGTCATTTACATTGGACTGCAGCAAAACACAGGAAGATCACATTCAGCCTGCCAAAAACACTAAGGGCTAGAAGCTATGTGAATCTGTCATGAAGCACTTATTATGGACTTTATGGGTTTGCAAATCAATACTGCAGTTAATGGAGAACCTTTGAGATTGTAACCCACAGTCGATAATAAAATGTCATTTTCTCAAGGAGTCTTTACACAGCCAAGTTCTTTGTCTGCTCCAAATTCTGCTTCAAGATGCAAAACCACATTAAAGCAATGCTAAAATATGTCAGCTGTGACCCACCTCAGGTCCTTGTATCGGAGAAGATTCTGATGCTGATTTGATTCTCCGAGAGTAAAATGCAGCATCAGAGTAGCATTAAATTTTACTGTCATGATGACAATAATATAGTTTAATATTTCCATTCATCCCATGTTTCTATATTCATAGTCACATTTAAAACATTAATTTATAAATATTTTTTTTCTGCAATTGTTTTTTCTACATAAATATATCTATGCAGCATTAAGTCTAAATTTAACACACTCACTCATGCACACACACACACACACACACACACAAATGTATCAACATTCTATATGATCTATAGAAGCTTTTATAGAAACTATATATGAAGGTCGCTGCAGTGATATAAGCACAAGCAGAGTTTTGTGCATAGTTCTAAACATCCTAAAAGTCAAATTCCAGCTGTAAGGTCTGAATGATGGGTAACATTTTGACTTGAATGTTGTGGAGAAGTGTTCCTAGGGCTCTTTGTGGACAGCATGCATATTCTGCAGTTGACTGTGCAGACAGTAAGAGCAGACAGTGGAGTCTGAGACTGAGCTGCCTATGGACTCAGGATCTGGAGCAGACTAGAAATTAATTAGAAGTTTGATAGCTTTTTACAGACAGTTTAATTACAGTGGTAAAGAACAATTAGATTTGAGCTCTTAGACACCTCTCGGGAACTACATAAAAGAAAGAGCAAGAAGCCTTCAAGTGACTCGATAAAAAATGACCCCCTGCAACTACACTACAGTGTTCAATGTTTGACTTTTCTAATTGAATTTTCATCTGTGATATTTTTCCAGGTAAGAAAATGAAGCCATTATTTGACTCCAATGGGTTTTTCACTTTAAAAAGACAATTCCCTTGGTTTATTGTAGTATGAAAAGCCCTTGAGAGTAATTTCCATTCAATTCCTTACACAAATATAACAAATTGATGATAAATGAACAAATCTTACAGTCGGCATTCCTTCTTTCTGACACTTTGGGATAGCTGTACCAATGGAATGAACAATAAGCTGGAAAATGGAGCAAACAGATTTTACACAGAACGGATTAGGAGTCCAGATATGGATCTTGCTTTCAAAAATAATGCTAAAAATACTCTGGTTTAAAAATCGCAAATGTAGCTCTGGGTTATATAAGCCTGCAGTGTGGGTTTAATCACACAGCATGCACATAATTAAGATTCCTATGCAGCATCTCCCCTCTCCAAACAAACAAACAAAAAACAGCCCATAACACTTGGTTAATCACTCTATTTATCATGGCAATGCTGTTAGTAATCACACCAAGTGACATGCAATTATCTCCAATAAAACAGGATGGTGTAGGGACAACTCTTCTGCTCACACCTGAGACAACTTGAAATAGCAGAGAGCTCATCTTGAGCGAGGAGGCAAAGCAGGACTGAGGAGGTTTGTTTAGCATTAAGATTAGTTACGCAAATTTATTGAACTAAATTTGAATGCAAATGTGCTCTAGGTTCAGTACGATTTAAGATGTAAACAATAACATGACATAAGTGTGATACAATTATTTACTGAACTGTGTAAACTGATATAGCTGTGTTATATCAAAAATTATGATTTCAAGTCAATACATCCATTCTTTGGTTAAAACTAAGTTTAATTTTATAAAATTTAAAGTTTGACATTTTGGCCGGCCAGTGTTGATTTTGGTAACTAAAATGTATACCATTTAAAATGCTTTTTGTTAATTGAAATGAAGCTGAAAAAGATACAAAAATTTTTAGAGGATAATGTTAAAATATAAATGAAAAACAGAATTATAAATAAAATTACATACATATATTTAAACGACACGCATAAAATTGAAAATAATCAAAAAAATACTATGAAAACTGAAAATATAAATAATATAATAAATAATAATAATTAAGGAATTAATAATAATTCCTTTAATGCTAGTGTAGATGGTGGGCCAAATGTCGTTACTGGGTAGAGAGCTCCAGAATTCCAGTCGAGTTGAGTTTAATTTCGTCCTGCCTTGTGGCTGAATCCAGGTTGCATGCTAAACTTAATGAGCAACAGAATTCTTAGAAGTCCACTGGCAGCTAAAGGACACACAGCATGAGCCTACCATCCCTCCCAGCGTCTCTCTGTACCTGTGATTTTAAAATAGAAGTACAATTTCACAAAAAATAATTAACAACACATGAGCTCTATGGCCAAAATTGTGAGAACACTGTAAGAATGCTGACACCGAAAGAACAGTATCTTGGCCCCAAAACATCCTCCTATCTGTACAAACTCCTCCTCATTTTCTGTCACCCTTTCTGAAGGCCTTCTGGGCTGGAAGAAGAGCACAGTCAGAGGAAAAACTCAACTAAAGTGCTTACCGCACACTTTATTTGGGGGGTCATGAACCCTCCCCACATTCTATGTCAGTTAGTCCTGAATAGTGTTGGGCAAGTTACTCTGAAAATGTTATCAAATTAGTGATTACTGATTACTGATTACTCCTTTTAAAGGTAATCACATTACTTTTCTGATTACTTTATTTCAGAAGTATTTAGTTACATTACTAGTTACGTTACTTTTTTTGTCAGTGCCTGGAGCCTGCTTACCTGTTGGATCTCGAGTTCAGACGTGTCACTGAGTTTGATTGGCCTGATCTCTACATGATGAAGGAAAGTGCTTTTTTTTCCCTGTTCTTACTGTTGGTTTTTGAGATGTAGCCGACTGGCTTTGATTTGAACTTTTTTTACCGCAGCATTGCCTCCTTCCACGGCTTCCTGTTTATGAGTGATGACAAACAACATCATCGGTCACTGCAGAGAATCGTATAATTTTTCTGTCGCTGACCTTGACTTTGTTATCATACCAAGGCCTGTGTGTTTTTTTTGTGTGTTTTTTTTGCCAGGGTATGTAATTTTCTGTCTTTTTACGTCTGAAACCAGTATCAAGTTAATGTATTGCTATCAATATCGTTAGTTAAACAGTTAAAATTTTTAGCCTTGGAGCTTAAAGTCTCTAAATCATTTTGTATAAAGGTCATTGGTTGTTATAGGACACCTTCAGCTGTTAGTGGTGCTCTGCCCTCCTTAATGCAACTCCTTTCTGATTTTAACTAAGGAATTAGTAGCCTTCGGAGACCTAAATTGGAACTGGTTACAACCAGTATCTGATGATTTCAGAGCGTATTGTGATTCATTAAATCTCTTTCAGATTGTTGACAGTCCCAGACAGCTAAACTTTAAAAACCCGGAAAAATCATCGCTAATAGATGTGATTCTAACTAACGTTCCTCATAATTACTCAACTGCTTCCATATTTGCAAACAACATTAGTGACCACTATGTCGTAGCAACAGTTAGAAAAACTAAAATACCTAAAATCAAACCATGCATTATAGTCAAGCGTAATCTCAGAACCAGAATTCCTTCACGATTTATCTAATTATGTTGATGGTGCCTGGAACCTCTTTCATGAGGGGTTTACCAATATAATTAACAGGTATGCTCCACTAAAGAAAACAATGCTTGGTTTTCTCCTGATTTAGCAAATATCCTCCATGAGCGCAACGTGGCATGGGCAAAAGCCATAAAATCAAATCAGAACTCTGACTGGCTGGTTTTCAGGCAACTGCATAATGCATGTACTCTAAAAATTAGAAAAACCAAAATTGATCATTTTCTTTCTCAAACCACTCATAACCTGAATAATCCATCTAAATTTAGGAAAATTATCAAATCATTATCAGTAAACATTAAAGGCCAGGAGTTTCCTTGACAGACTCTCAAAAACTTACAGATAAGACCAAAATACTTGACTGTTTCAATGAACATTTCATAGCCTCAGGATTTTTATTTGAGTCACTCAAAACCCAACTTACAGTGGAAACTGTTGGTTTGGATCCTTCTTGTCAGTCTTTTAGTTTCAGTCCTATTACAGTTTCAGACATAAATAAAGCCCTCAAGCACTTGGACACGACAAAATCTGCAGGCCCGGATAAACTGGATCCCTACTTTTTAAAGCTAGCAGCAAATTTTATTTCTGTGCCTATAAGTAATATTTTTAATCTGTGCGTGAACACAAATGTCATTCCTTCCATCTGGAAATCAGCCTTTTTGGTTCCGCTGTTAAAAGGTGGTGACCCTTCTATTTTAAATAACTAGACCGATCTCTAAATTGTTTGTTCTGGTCAAGGTTTTGGTCCCTTGTCAGTGATCAATTAAAGAATTTTTAAACAATAAAAATGTTTTATCCGATTTCCAATCTGGTTTTAGAAAAAGGTATACTGTAGTACAACATCGGCAACTCTTAAGGTTTTAAATTACTTAACTGAATCTATAGATGACAAGCAGCATTGTACAGCCCTTTTTATTGACCTCTCTAAGGCATTTGATACAGTGGACCACACAGTGCTTAAGCACAGACTGTGTAGGGCTGGACTTTCTGAACAAACTGTCAGCTGGTTTGATAATTATCTTACAGACAGAACTCAGTGTGTACAGGAGGAGGGCAACACCTCTCACTATCTCAAAATAACAAAAGGCGTGCCTCAGGGTTCAGTCTTGGGGCCACTGCTTTTTAGCCTCTATATAAATAATAATGACAGTAACGTGTCTAAAGGAAAATTTATTTTTTATGCAGATGACACTGTACTGTATTGCTCATCACCCACCACAGACCAGGCTCTCTCCCAATTACAATTTGATTTTAACACGCTTCAACAGAATCTTTATGATTTAAAACTTGCTTGAAATGCTGAAAAAACAAAAGTCATGCTTTTTTCAAATTTGAAATCCAAATCAAATCTGTCTTCAATCCTCACTTCCCAGGGTACAAAGATTGAATGTGTTTCTAAATACAGATATCTTGGTATTTTAATAGATGAATCTCTTTC
Source organism: Cyprinus carpio (assembly GCF_018340385.1). Lineage (NCBI taxonomy): Eukaryota > Metazoa > Chordata > Actinopteri > Cypriniformes > Cyprinidae > Cyprinus > Cyprinus carpio. The sequence continues at coordinate 11,345,931 of NC_056581.1, read as the reverse complement.
CTTTACCTTTCATATTCAGCAGTTAGCAAAAAGATTAAAACTAGGGTTTTATTTCAAAATTAAATCCTGCCTTTCGTTCGAATCTAGAAAGAGGCTGGTTGCTGCAACTTTTATGTCTATACTTGACTATGGTGATGTTTTATACATGCAGGCTTTGTCTCAAAGTTTATATGCACTGGACACTGTATATCATGGAGCTCTGAGGTTCATAACTGGTCTTAAAGTCCTCACTCACCATTGTGAATTGTATGAACGTGTTGGATGGCCTTCTCTATCTATGCAGAGACTTCAACACTGGTATATCTTCATATACAAAGCTATTTTAGGTGTTCTTCCATCCTACCTTCTGACCTACATCAGTGTAAATAATATCGGGACTTACAATCTTCGTTCAAAGGATCTTTTCCTTCTGTCTGTTCCAGGGGTTAGAACTGAGCTGGGAAAAAAAGCGTTTAAGTATGCTGCTCCCTCTACATGGAACAAGTTACAGAAATCTATGAAACTTAATAAGCTGGTCTCATTGGTCGCTTTTAAGAGGATTTTGACTGACTTGGAGGCATCTACATCTGGCTGTAGATGTTTTGCTTGATGTGTTATGGATTGTGGTTGGAAACTTTAAAGGATTTGTTATTTCAGTAGTTTTATGTTATTATTATTTTAGTGTATTTGTGCCTGTATGTATGTATGGTTGTACTGCTGCCTATTTTGGCAAGGACACTATTGAAAAATAGTTTTTTAATCTCAATGAGTCTCTTCCTGGTTAAATAAAGGTAATAAAAACTGACAAAACTTATTGAGGAGGGAAAATAAAGCTCTCCGGGCTAACAGAGCAATGAGTTCACACAGTATATTCAAAAGATGTATTTGTAACATCAACTCTTTTAACTGTCTGCAAACCATAGCATGTTTTGTGGAACACTTCTCATGACAAACATCTGACTGATAAGACAGTTTACCTGTGATTATGGAGTGCTTGATTTGATGTGAAAAGTGAAAGTGACGTGACATTCAGCCAAGTATGGTGACCCATACTCAGAATTCGTGCTCTGCATTTAACCCATCCGAAGTGCACACACACAGAGCAGTGAACACACACACACACTGTGAACACACACCCGGAGCAGTGGGCAGCCATTTATGCTGCGGCGCCCGGGGAGCAGTTGGGGGTTCGATGCCTTGCTCAAGGGCACCTAAGTCATGGTATTGAAGGTGGAGAGAGAACTGTACATGCACTCCCCCCACCCACAATTCATTGCGGCCCGAGACTCGAAACTCACAACCCTTCGATTGGGAGTCCGACTCTCTAACCATTAGGCCACGACTTCCCCCTAGACTTAACAGAGTGTCAGTAATACTGCACCTTATCGTGTCTGAATGATCATGGAAGGTAAAATAATGATCACAACAATTACATTTTAATTGTGCATCACAAGCCCATAACAGTTAATAAAAAAATAAAAAAAACAGCCCAAAGCAGCGCAATTACCATGTCCCAAATATAAAAATGTAGTTTTCATTCCTAAAATACATATTTTACAGTCACTGTTATGCACATTTATCATAAACACAGCTCAAATGCTTCCTACTAGTGTGGCCCAAAACATTTAGCACAGTTTTATTACAGGTAGAATGCAAAATGTTTCATTACAAGCATTTCAACCAAATGTAATTTATGCAATATTTCAAACCTTTAACCCACTGGGGAGAATAAACCCATGGCAACAGTTTAAAGCAGGCCAATTTCATGGAGAGAAAAAAAAAAAACAACAACCCTGCATCCAACAGGAGCTGCAGAAGTAAGATTTGACTGATCACGGGTCAAAAGTAATTAGAGATAACTGACAAGATGTTGGAGGATTTGCCCCTCAACAGATCCCGAGCTCATTGACAAATATCTTTTACCGTAATATGTGCTCCCTTTACATAGTGCGCGCGATCGCGAAATCAAAAGTGAACTGCGACTGCGAGCACTCATGCCGCGGGCGCTCAAAGAGATTTAAATACACCACATATTGATAGCAATGATGCGCAAAAATAATATAAAATATTATAATGTTTGCGGGAGCAGGACCGGACACAAAAATCGCAGGAGCAGATGGGAGCATGCTGTAATAATCAGAAATTTAACAAGCTCCGCGCTATCATGCAGTGGCGCAGTCAGTCAGTATCTGGGTTTCCATCACTCTGTTTTCATGCGCATTTTGAAGTATCACATTAGAATCGAGTGATGGCCTTAATTTGCAAAAAAGTTTTTACTCTCAGTTGAGGTGGTTTTTGACTTGTGCGAAAAAGGGTTAATGTGAATAATGGGAGATGGAAATGCATTTTGCTAATAAATTCCTCCAAGCGCATCAAAAAAGTCATGTGACTTTGAGCTATGGGACGGTAGATCCTGACTAACCAGCAGACCGATCTTGTTCCACAGCATCTGAAATGTTGTTATATTGTCATTCGGAAATGCCCGAGCAAAGTCTGTCATCAAAGTATTTCTGTATAAGTGCCTCCCAGTACTGTTAAACAACTGCATCCCAAACAGCAGCATCCACCTCAGAGAGCAATAACTGCATTCATTGTGTTTCATCTGCTCGTTCTGAGGTGCAAGTAATTTATCATAAAGGAAAATTATTGTATTCAGTAGCTTCTCCTACTTTTCTTATGATGTATAGTGCCAGTTTATCAGGAAGTGATGATTTTGTTCTCTTTGACTCGTTGGATGGAAACGGTGCTTGTTCGCAAATGTTCTGTGCGATATTCCAATTTTGCGCATAAGTTAAAAAATTGCAACTTTGGATGGAAACCCGGCTACTGAGCGCCGTAACAGATGACATCAAATCTTGTGGGATTCCTTAAATACACTACACAGAACCCCACTATTCAGACAAATATACATAATGAAAAGATTATACAAAATTTTTTTACCTTGGAAAATGGAATTTAAGACTTTTTAATACTTATTAAGGGCCTTAATTTTTTTCTAAACTGATTTATCAACTTTTAATACTTTTTAAGACCCAGCGGACACCCTGACGATAATACAGGGAGACAAATGTTATGGAAGTGAGACATATCTATGGACTAGAATATCAGAGATGAATGGGCTATTTTGACATGGGCCAGTAAGCAAATACCTAGCAACCACTCAAAGCGCATTAGCAACTATGCAGAAAACCCAGCCAGCTGCATAGGAAGACCTACAGGTAACACCCACAACTCCCTAGTGGTATGTCAGTGCAGGAAATAAAAGCATCATGCGTTTACTTGAAAAATTGTTAGAATAGTATTGTTAATAAAATACTGCAACACTGTACATACTGAAGTCCATTAATAGCCCAGGGACTAGCTGTGAAATTTTACATTTTAAATATAGTTATTCAATGAACCAAAACAAATCAAAGACTCAAATCCATCTACTTAATCATCATTTCTATAGATGCAGTAAAAATGTAAGCTGTCAAAAAAAATTTAATAAAAAAAAAAAAAAAAAAAAGCAAAAGAAGAGATTTTAGCATAACCGCATAAATTCAAAGAAGGTCTCAAATTCAGACTGCATTTGCTTTTTTTTTCTATGTAAATGTATGACAATTTGATTAATAAAATTCAACATATTTTTCTTATTTTTCATGAGATTTTGTTCCTACAGATTATAAAATGCATGCTTTAAAAAGTAATTTGTAACATATTTCATTAACAAAATACATTTTTGTAACAATCTAAATACTTTAGAATACTTTAAAATACTAATAAGGTATGTAACACAAAGGGTCCTCTAGAGAAAATTGACATCCACCAAACACAGGACTTTTTCTCTAAATATTATCTTTATTAACTTCTGAATGGCAGTACTAAATGAGAAAAAAAAAAAAAAAAGACACTCCATCCTGTTCAAAAGTTTACACCCCCGCTCTTAATGCATTGTTTCCTTCTTGGGAATCAGTAAATGTTTTGACTTTTTGTTATATTTGTGTATGAGTCCCACAATTGTCCTTATAGTATGAAAAGATCAATCTCAAAATCATTCAGTCATTGTTGGAAAGCTGTCAAATATGCAGAAGATGCTGGAAAACCTGAGAATGTGCAGGACCTGGAGGATTTTTCTGAAGAACAGCAGGCAGTTTAACTGCTCATGACAAACAAGGGACTCACAAAACTTGAAAACTGTCATGGATCATTTAGGTAATGACACAGAGTTAAGATTCAAGGGTATGTAAATTTTTGAATTGGCCAATTTATATAAATTTAGTCATTGTTTTGTGGCGTAGGCCTATATGTAAACATCTGTTTGTGAAATAGCTTATTCAGGACAGTACTAAATAAAAATAACATGCATTTTTATGATCCCTCTTGTTTTGTTTATTATTGTTTATTACAATTTTGCATATTCTGCAAGGGGTTTGACACTTATGAACAGAACTGTAGTTTAGGATGCTTTTGCAAAGTGTCAGAGTGGGAGAATCAGCAATTGCTGTTTACATTAATTGCCCGTTTCAGTTTATATTAATGTTTAAATGAAATAAATGACAGTAAAATTCAAAGTAATCACTTGGATAATCTAAAACACTTTTCGGGTATATAACTGTAATTTGATTACCATCCATTTAAAATGTAACTGTAATGAAATACAGTTACTCATATTTTGTATTTTAAATAAGTAACTAAGTTACATGTATTCCGTAACTCCCCAACCCTGTCTGCCATGCATCATGTAGTATGAGATTAACCAACATCTCATATATTATATTGCAGGGTGACAGATGTGTTTGTATATTGTATAAAAAAGTGTTCTACACATCATAATAATAAAATCACTGCAAATATACGTAATCAT